>NW_007251025.1:2128-6717 GCF_000164805.1 Carlito syrichta | reverse complement strand
CCCAAAAAAGGGCCTGTGCTTTCAATCACTGTATTTTACTGACACTCTCGTAGTCAAATCAACTCTTTGACAAGAGGACACAGTTTGAAAATTATTATTGTACTTTTCTTTTTTGCCTTTTTGAGTACTTAACTTAAACCCTAGTTTGCCTAATGTGCCCATTTGGGAAGAAGGTGCATGTGTATAGCAAAGAGATTACCATTTATGATAGGAGAAGAGATAAACAGAGAAAGACAGGACAATATTCTCTTCTGACATGTAAAAATAGGATCAGCAAAAGGGCAATAGCTTTACAAACCAGGTTATTGTCTTAAGACAATGCCAATAGTGTAATTGAAGAAATTTTTATTACTGCCTGAATGTCTCTACTTTTACGTTTCTTGCTAGGGATGAGATACACACATACACATTACATGTAATTCTATGTAAAAATGCATGTATCTACTCAAATTCTTTTAACTCCTCCTTCAGCAAAATCAAGGGCTAAGTTTTGAGGACTGATCTCATTGATCTCATAGGGTGCCCTAGAAAAATCATCCGTTTCCCTGCAACAGCTAAGCCAGCAATATAGTAGAAGCAGGATACAATCTAGGGGAGGTAAAAAAAACATTCCACTTTTACAGCCTTAAGGAATTGTGGGAAGAAAAAGGGAGAGAGAGAGGTTGGAAAAGGAGATGAGTCTGCAGGAAAAATCATAATAATTTAAGTGAAAGTAACACTAGTCCCCACTTGAAATTATAGGAGGCTGCTCCATCACAGACTTCCTCGTAGCTTCCAGTATAGGACAAACTGCATCAAAGTTTCTTTGGTATAGCAAAGACCCATGAAGTTTAACTTTTCCCAGCTGAATTTACATGAAGAATACGTACTGAGATGAGAGCCATTGGGTCTCCTCTGTGGCAATGAATTGAGCCCACTACCTAGCAGAGACCCAGAGTCTTTAAATGATGGGAACTAGGAGGAAGCAGAAACAACCAAGACATGTTACCAGGCTCTGGCCAAAACAAGAAAAAGAAATCAACTCACAATTGATAAAACTGTAAAATTCAGCAGTAAATGCCAGTAGAGCAAACAGATTACAAGGCGCATCAGTCAGTCACCCAAATAGCCAGAGGAAAGTACAAAGACTACATGGATCTAATAATCTGCACCCTTCTTTTAACACCAAGAGGTTTCTATGAGCTCTCTCTTCATATATTCAGACACTTGTTTATGGCAAAAAGTAGGGAATGTTTATATTAGATGGCGTTTGTATCCAATAAAAACTGTAAACTATCTAAAAGAATCACTAACATGGGAAGTTGGTAAACCATGGCCTGTAGGCCAAATCTGTCACCTGTTTGTGTAAATAAAATTTTATTAGAATTTAGCCACTCCCAGTTGTTCACATATTGTCTGTGGCCACTTTAGCTCTCAGAGTTGAGAACAGTCAGCCCTCCATATATGTGTGTTCCACATCATGGATTTAACCAACCATGGATTGAAAATATTTGAGAAAATAATTCCAAAAAGCAAAATTTGAATTTGCTGTGCACTGAATACTACAATGAATCTACACAAATGAAGTGACGTTTATGCATTATATTATGAATTATAAGTAATCTAGAAGCTATTTAAAGGTATACAAGAGGATGTGGATAGGTTCTGTGCAAATACTACACCATTTATATGAGTTTTAAGCATCGTTGGAGTTTGAAATTTGAGGGAGGTGCTGGAACCAATCCTCCTGAGGAACGACAGTACTTGCAACAGAGACCATATGGCTCAAAAAGTCTAAAATATTTATCTAGTTCTCCACAAAAAAGTTTGCCAATTTTTGGTTTAAAAGACCAAATCAGACTAAGCTTTAAGCCAAATTGGATATTTATGGTCTGGGTATCCACCCACTTCTCTGGGTTCAAGAGAAAGACCAGATTACATATGGGCACACTTGTAGAATAGATTTTTCTCTGCACATCCAAGTTGTACTATGCGTTATATCATCAATGGTACTGCAATCATTTCAGATAATAATAACCCTTTATGATGATATATTGCTTTAGAGTTTACAAAGTGCATTCGCGTCCATTGGCTTATCTAACCTTCACAAAAATCCCTGTGAAAAAGATGTCATTAGCCTCATTTTGTAGACAAGAGTGTAACTGACTCTCAATGAGGTTAAGTGACTTGCTCAACTCTACACATGTACTAAGAGAGAAAGCCAGAATATGAGCTTAGGCATTCCAACGACATGTCTACTGCACTTCCATCCAGTTGGAGTATCAATCCCAGTTCAACCAGAATCAACACATTCCTACAAACTTAGAAACTGGTTCTTTAGCTTGTCTGAATTGTCAAAGTGGGGTTTTAAAAGCCTAAATGTCAAACCAATGCCTTCTTAGGAGGTTGCTATACTATTTATTTGTATGACAGTTTGGAAAGCTTCCCATCCACTTTACTTGGAGCTCTTTTAAGGAGTGGGTAGGATAGTGTCACTGTTAAGAGTACATACAGGCTCTGGGATTAGACTGACCTGGGTTCAAGTCTAGCTCTGCCACTTCCCATTGGTATGGCCTTGAAAATATTATTCCCTGGGCCTTAATTTTCTCAATGTTAAAATGGATTTTTTTTTTTTTTAGTATTAGATGAGATGATGCATGTTAAGTACTTAACACAGGACCTGGAATGTGGTTATCATAAAATAAATAACCACTCAATATAATACTTTTAGTGCAGTTGGTGTAGCCAACTGCACTAAATGACCATATGGCTCAAAAAGTCTAAAATATTTATCTAGTTCTCAACAAAAAAGTTTGCCAATTTTTGGTTTAAATGACCAAATCAGACTAAACTTTAAGCCAAATTGGATATTTATGGTTTGGGTATCCACCCACCACTCTGGGCTCAAGAGAAAGACCAGATTAGATATGCGCACACTTGGAAAAAAATATGGTGTCTCATGAAATTAAATATGCAACTACCATATGACTAATAATATGCACTCCTTCGTATTTATCCCAGAGCAATGAATACATACAATCACCCAAATATCTGTACATTAATGTTTATAACAGCTTTTTTTGTAATAACCACAAATTGGAAACAACCCAGATATTATTAAATAGGTGAATGGATAAGTAGACTGTGATATATCCATACCATGGAATGTTACTCAGCTATAAAAGGAACAAACTAGTAATGGACAACAACTTGAATGAATCTTCAGGGAATTATGCTGAGTAAAAAAGCTAATCTCAAAAGATTACATTACTGTATGATTCAATTTATATAACATTCTTGAAACGATAAAATTATAGCGATGAAGGACAGATTAGTGGTTGCCAGGGGTTGGGGCAGGGGGAGAACAAAAGGTGACTGAGACTATAAAAAGGTAGCAAAAAGAAATTGTCGTGATGGAATTGTTCTGTAACTTGATTTTGATGGTATTCACAAAAATCTACATGTGATAAAATTACAGAGAAACACAAACACAAATGAGTGTAGATACAAGTAGTGAACTTCAAATAAAATCCACGGATTGGATCTGGCGGCAAGATGGCAACGGGGCAACCCGGACTGTGAAGCCCTCTGCAAAGGAGATCTGCAGTGGGTCTCTGACTCTCGCCCTGGGGGACTGCGGACCCCAACATCACAGCCTGCTCTTCATACGGAGCTCGGCCGTCGCCACCGCTGGGGCATCGCAACAGACTGGACAGTCACTGCAACGCAAACGGCGTCACTGCCGCCACCACCGCTGCCGCGGCCTCCATGACAGCATTAGCACATCACACCACCCAGGCCAGAGGCAATTCACTTCAATCCTTCAAGCCCCTTCAGGGAAGATCTGCTGGGATTGCTGCCACCTCTTCTGCAACCGAGAAGTCCTGCCCTCCGTAAGTCTCCTGTTGTCTGCCCTGAGGCAGGCAGCCATCTTGTTCCAGTCCGGCCCCACCCACTCTGTGGTGAACAGCTAAGATAGCACCACCTGCTGGCGATTCAAGGTAACAACACCAAAACGGGAGAAATAAGCTTGATAAAGACATAGACCAGAGTGGTGAACAGAGGGTGATCTAAACTGTCCTTCACAGCAGACCATGGCCAACTGACCCTAACTGCAAACTAATTTACCAGCTTGAAAAGAAAACTAGAAATCAGACCTGAAAGGACACTGGACTTCAACGAAATGTCTCAGAGTGTGCTTCATTGATTCTATTAATTTAATGACTTAATTCTATTCCTACTGTATTGTTCCTTATTTTCTTTTTTCCTCTTCCTTTTCTTCTCTTTTCTTCTCTCTGTAAACCATATCTTTGTATAGAGGAACAGCACACTAATAAGGTGGTTGGATAGCTGGTATGTTAGCATCACTATATGTTTTATTTTTATTTTTTGTATGAGAGTTGGTTCGTCTGTAGCTGTGATCTATTGTTTTTATCTGTTTCAGCATAGGCCTCTCTCTCTATTTGTTTGCACTCTCGTTTGTTTCCCCCTTACTCCTCTATCCCTCCACTCCCCTCTTCAACCCACTATCTCCTCCATTATCTCCCCTCCGCTAACCACATTTTATTTCAGGGAGTAAACCTACAGCCCCACTGCACGGACAGATTCCA
>NW_007251025.1:0-852 GCF_000164805.1 Carlito syrichta | reverse complement strand
GAAAAACAAATTTTCAGGTGAATGGAACACAAAAGAAAGGAGGAGTCGCGATCCTAATTTCAGACAAAATACCATGTAAGCTATCAAAAATTTAAAAAGATACAGAGGGCCACTACATAATGATAAAAGGTTCACTCCATCAACAAGAAATATCTATCCTAAACATATATGCACCCAACATAGGTGCACCAACTTTCATAAAGTAACTTCTAGGAAAACTAAAGAAAGACATTGGCTCTAACACCATCATAACTGGGGACCTTAATACCCCACTCACAACCCTAGACAGATCATCAGGACAAAAAATCTGCAAGGAGACCCGGAACCTCAATGAGACTCTGGACCAAATGGACTTAATTGATACCTACAGAACACTCCATCCAAAGACCACAGAATACACATTCTACTCATCACCACATGGAACATATTCTAAGATCGAATATATACTCGGCCATAAATCAAGCATAAGCAAATTTAAAAGAACCAAAATTCTACCATGCACCTTCTTGGACCACAGTGGAATAAAAATAAACATTGACACCAACAAAGTCCCCCCAAAACCCACAAAGACATGGACACTAAATAGCATGATGCTAAACAACTCCTGGGTCAATGACAAAATCAAAACAGAGATCAAAAGATACCCGGAAACAAATGAAAATGAAGAAACTTCTTACCAAAATCTCTGGGATGACCTGAAAGCTGTAGTAAGAGGGGAATTTATATCCCTACAAACACACATGAAGAACATGGAAGGAACAGAAATTCACAACCTAACAAGCCACCTAAAGAAGCTGGAAAAGCAAGTCCACAAAAACCCTAACTTCAGCAGTAGAATCCAGATCACCAAAA
>NW_007251024.1:132672-133055 GCF_000164805.1 Carlito syrichta | reverse complement strand
TGAAAGACCTTTACAATGAAAACTACAAAACACTGCTCAAAGAAATCAAAGATGACACAAACAAGTGGAAAAATACCCCAAGCTCATGGATTCACAATGTTGATTCTTCAACATTGTAAAGATGTCCATCTTACCTAAGGCAATCTACATATTTAATGCAATACCCATCAAATTACCAGTAACATTCTTTGCAGACCTAGAAAAAACAACACAGGAATTCATATGGAAACACAAATGACCAAGAATAGCCAGAACAATACTCAGCGAAAAAAAAAAACAAAGCAGGTGGTATCACATTACCAGACTTCAAACTTTACTACAAAGCTACAATCATCAAAACAGCTTGATATTGGTACAGGACAGGCATATAGACCAATGGAATA
>NW_007251024.1:1510-131625 GCF_000164805.1 Carlito syrichta | reverse complement strand
TTAATGGTAGTAAATATCTGTCTGGGGACAGGGAGACACCTCTTATCAACAAGGGTGCCCAAACGAAGCATATTTGTATACCTAACCCTTAACTGTACCCCAAGATATCATAATAAAAAATATTGATAAAAAAATTAACAAGAGAAAATTCCATATCCCAAGTTGTGTTCACTTGCTTTATGTCTCTTTCGTCTTCCTTTATCAGAATCAGTTCCTTCACCTCTTCTTATCATTTTTGATCTTGGCATTTTGAAGAGTATGGGAGAGCTATTGAATAGAATGCTACTCTGTTAGGATTTTTTTTAATTTTTAATTTTAAAGATGTGGAGTACAATTCAGGATTAGGTATACAAATGTTCATTATGCAGGTACCCTTATTGATGAGGTGTGCTCCCCATCACCTGGCAGTTTCCCATTGCTGCCAATCCCTTTTTTAAAGTATTATGATAATTGTTCAAGGTCCACTTATGAGTGGGAATATGTGGTACACAGTTCTTTGTTTCTGTGATAGATCACTCAGTATTACAGACTCTAAGTCCATCCAGGTTCATAACTTTGTCCTTCTTTATGGCTGCATAATATTCCATCGTGTACATGTACCACATTTTTAAATGTTTAGTTTGATTACCAATTAAGGTGAAGTCTGCCACGTTTCTCCATATGATGGTTGCTAGTTTTCCTTTTGTAATTAAATATGTATTTGTAGAAAGATGCTATGAGACTATGTAAATATTCTATAACTTGTTAAAGTTTTACCCCATTCGTTTTAGTGTCTATTGATAATTCTTGCCTGAATCACCTATTAATATAATTAACAAATACACTTTAAATCCTATCATTCCTTCTCAACTCATTAAATGAGATTCTACTATGAGAAAAAGATTTTCCTTCTTTATTCATTTATTTATTCACTTATTTATAATAGTATAAACTCATGGTTTCTTATTTTACTCAATAGGTTAGAGTCCATCATTAACCTTGATTTAGATGCTCCAATTATCCCAGATTTGGTCAATGGGAGCAACTTCAAGCTGGTTTCTAAGGCATTTCGACATTCTAAGTAATTTCTATTATTCTTTGAACACTTCCTTACTTTCTGGCACCAGATGTTCAAGGCTCATCCCATGCATTTCCATTCTCAGACCTGGAATAAGCCATTCCTCAGAGTCCTGGGTCATTTTATTGGAGAATGGTATCAAGAAACCAAGACATGGATGTTATACGTGCCTGTTGCTAGTGAAATGCTGTTGCTCGTTGAGTCACTCAGTACAGAGAGCTAGGAGTTCATACTAATGCCTCCATTTCCAGTCGAACACCAGGGTTCATTTTAGTCTTCCTTCTTTCCATATGTTAGTCTCCTCTCCAAAAGTGAGAAGTCTTGCTCCAGTTATTCACCTTATCTTTAGTTATTTGTTCAATCTTCCAATCCTTTTGCAAAAGTTTCCCAAGTAATCTTTTGTAGAGATGATTACCCTCCAGGAGATTCTTCAAGGAGAGTTTGTGGATACAAAGTTCCCTGAATTTTAGCATGCTGAAAGCATTCTTACAGCCTTGATATAAAAAATTGCTTTGAGGCAAATAAAATATCATTGGTTACATAGAAGAACCCTAAGTGCATTTTCCTTAAGGATATTTTAAAAGGTGTCTCATGAATACCTTCCTCCATATGTTGTTTTGAAGAAGTCTGATGTCAGGTTATATTTCTCTTGCCTTTGTAATTTATGTGATCTTTTTGCTTATGTCCTTGAGGACTTTTTTTTTTTTGAGTTGTAGTCTCACTCCGTTGCCCAGGTTGGAGTGCAGTGGCACACTCACGGCGTTGACCTGCTAGACTCCAGCAATCCTTCTGCCTCAGCCTTCCAAGTAGCTAGAACTACTGGTGTGCGCAACCACGCCCAGCTAATTTTTGATTTCTTGTCGAGACAAGGTCTTGCCAAGTCACCTGGGCTGGTCTCGAACTCACAGGCTCAGGCAATTCCTTTGCCTCGGCCTCCCAAAGTGCTTGGATTACAGGCTGAACCACTGAGCCTGGCCTATTCTTGAGGATTTCTTTTCTTCATTTTAAAAATCTAATGGTTTTGTGTCCCACATCAATTTTCCAAGTTTGGAGCGTTGTGCTGTAGTTTACTTCTCCTTCATATGGCTTTTGTGTGTGCATGGTGTTAGGGAGAGTTCATCAGCTGAGGTAATCTTGCTTTCTACATTCCTCATATAACAGTATTATATAGCTTTAGTTTATGTTTGCCTAATTATGTCATGGAAATTTGGGGTATAGTGGGCTCCCCTTATCTATGAGGGATACATTCCAAAGACCCCCAGTGGATGCCTATCATTACAGATAGTACCGAATCTGATTGCTGTCAATCCAAACATGTTTCTTATCGTGTCTCCCATCCACACATTTAATACCTTTTCCCTCCTAACTAAGCACTTATCACACACTATGGCTATAACTTTTGCAGTTTGAGGTGCAACAGCAAAACTAGCATGAATTTCTTTTTCCTTCATAATTTCACACATAGACCTGTTCTTACTGTAGATCTTACCAACTTCAGCATATGTTTTTCCCCCCTTTCTTTACTAAGTTGAGAACTTTCACCTTTTGACTTAAAGAAAGCACTTTACAGCTTCTCTTTGGTGTTCCAGAATTGCCATCAACACTGCTCTTGTGCTTTGGGGTCATTATTAAGTATATAAGGTTGACTTGAACAAAAGCACTGCAGTTCCACAACAGTCAATCTGATAAACTAGATGGCTAAGTGACAAAGGTCTAGCTATCATCTACAGCGAAGTATGCTGGACAAAGGATGATTCATGTCTTGGGTGGGACAGAGCAGGATGGTGAGAGATGGCATCACACTACTCAATACAGTGTGCAATTTACAACTTATGAATTGTTTATTTCTGGAATTTTCCATTTAATATTTTATGACCACAGTTGACTTTGGGTACCTGAAACTGCAGATAAGGGAGACTACAGCAGTTTTTATGAGGTTCCTAGTTAAATAGCACCCCCTTCTGTCAGTACAGCAAAGTACAGTCTTTAATGGGTTTTTTTTGTTTGTTTTTTTTGTATTGTTGCTTTTTTGTTAATGGTAGGAGGTTATAGTAAAGGAGTTCTGAGTCCTTTGACATTTTGGTTCTCTTTTGCTTTATAAGACCTCGCTGTAGCATGCTAAAAAAGCCATATCGTGGCTATAAGGTGGCTATAAGCTTAATGATGGCCATAAGACCACTATATCATCTTCTAGAAAATTTATAGTTTTGCAATTGACATCTAGGTCTATGATCCATTTTGAGGGATGTGTGTTCGTGTGTGTGTGTGTGTGTGTATAAAATATATGAGGTCTGTTTCTAGATTTGTTTTTATTTTGTTTTGCATGTGGATGTGCAGTTGTTCCAGAACCACCTGTGGAAAACACTATCCTTTCTCCATTGAATAGCCTTTGCTGCTTTGCTAGAGATCAGTCAACTTTGTGTGGGTCTATTTCTGGGCTCTCTATTCTGTTCCATTGATCTATTTGTCTATTTTTTCACTGATACCCCCACTGTATTGATTGCTGTAGCTTTATACTAAATCTTGAATTTTTGTAGTATCAGCCCTCTAACTTTGTTCTTCTCCAGTATTGTGTGGGCAATTCTTGGTCTTCTGCATTGTCAAATAAACCTGAGAACAAGTTTACTGATATCGATAAAACAGCCTGCTAGAATTTTGATTTGGACTGCATTGAGTCTTAAGGTCAGATTGGGAAGAACTTACATTTTAACAATACTGAGCCTCTCTATCCATAAATATGGACTACTTCTCTGTTTAGTTAGACCTTCTTTGATTTCTTTCTTCAAGGTCTTGTAGTTTTCTCATAGATCTTATACACATTTTGTTATCTTTATTACTATTTCATTGGGGGTGGTAGTGTAAGTGATATTATGTTTTAAGTTTTAAGTTCCAGTTGTTCATTGTTGGTAGGTAGAAAAGCAATGGACTTTTGGACATTAACGTTGTATCCTACAAACTTGCTATTAGTGCTTATTAGTTCCAGAACAGTTTTAAAAAATGATTATTAGGGATTTTCTACATAGACAATGATGCCATCTGTAAACAAGACAGTTTTGTTTATTTCTTTCAAGACTAAATACCTTTATTTCCCTTTTGTGTCTTATTGCATTAGCTAGAACTTTCAGTACAATGTTGAATAGGAGGAACAGATCTAGTTTCTCACCATTAAGCATGATGTTGGCTATATAGTAGGTATTTTGTTGGTGTCTTTTTGCAAGTTTGGGAAGTTCCTCCTCTATTCCTCACTTTCTGAATGTTTTTCTCATGAATTGGTGTTGGGTTTTATCTACTTTCTTTTTGCATCTATTGATACTAGTATATGATTTTTCTTCTTCAGCTTGTGGATATGATGGATTAATTGATTTTTGAATGTTGAAGCAGCCTCATTTGGGTCATAGTATATAATTATTTTCGTACATTGTTGGATTTGATTTGCTCATATTTTATTGAAGACTTTTGCATCTGTATTCATGAGAGATATTGGTTTGTAGTATTTCTTTCTTTAAGGTTTTGGTGTTAGGGTAGTGCTGGTATCATACAATGAGTTAGAAAGTGTTCTCCCTGCTTATATTTTCTAGAAGATATTGCAGAGAATTGAGATAATTTCCTCTTTAAGTGTTTGATAGAATTCACCATTGAAACTATCTGAGATTAATGCTCCCTGTTTGGGAAAGTAATTAATTACTGGTTGTTTAATACACATAGGCCTGCTCAAATTATCCATTTCTCCTCATGTGAGTTTTTGGTAAATTGTGTCATTCAAGGAATTTTTCCATTTTATCTAAGTATTCTAATCTGTGGGCATAGATTTGTTAATATTCCTTTATGATCTTTTTAATTTCATGGGATCAGTAGTGATGATCCTTCTTTTATTTCTAATACTAATAATTACATATCCTCTCTTTTTTCTTAGCCTGGCTAAAAGTTTATAAATTTACTGATTTTCCTAAAGAACCAGCTTTGATTGCATTCTTTGTCTCTATTGCACAATCAATTTCATTGATTTCTGCTCTCATTTGTATTATTTAATTTCTTCTTACTTTAGATATAATTTGCTCTTTATTTCCAGTTTCCTAAGGTGAAAACTTAGATGACTGATTTTTTCAGATCTCTTGACTGGTCTAACATATGCAGTCTGAGGATCTCCCTTGAACACTTCTTTTACTGCATCCCAAATTTTGATAAATTGTTTTCTTTTTTAACCTTAAAAAAGTTATATCTCTTGAGACTTCTTCTTCAACTCATGTTATTTAAAAGCATCTTGTTTAATTTCCAAACGTTTTGAGGTATTTCCACGTATCTTTCTGTTGTTATTTTTGAGTTTAATTCCACTGTGGTCTGAGAGCATACTTTGTATGATGTCTATACATTTACATCTGTTAATATGAGCTTATGGCCTCAACTGTGACCTGTCTTTGTGAATGTTCCACATGAACTTGAGAAGAATGTGTACTCTGCTGTTGTTCTATAAATGTCAATTAGATTCTGTTGATTGATGATGCTGTCCAGTTCAACTATATCCTTACTGATTTTTTAACTGGTGGATTTAGCAGTTAATGATGGGGGATGTTGAAGTATCCAACAATAATAATGAATTTGTCTATTTCTTCATGCAGTTCTCTCAGTTTTTGCCTCACATACTTTGACACTCTGTTAATGCATATGCATTAAGTATGTTAAAGCTTTTTGGAAAATCAACCCCTTTATCATTATATAGTGTATCCCTGATAATCGCCCTTACTCTGAAGTCTGCTTTATCTGAAATTAATCTAGCTACTACAGCTTTGTTTTGATATGTATCAGAAGTATATTTCTTCATTCCTTTACCCTTCATTTATTTGTGTTTTTAAACTGGGATTCTTGTAGACAATATACAGTTGGGTCATGGTTTTTAAAATTTACTCCAACAGTCTTTTAATTGATGTGTTTTGACTATTCATATTTAAAGTGATTCTGATATAACCCAAGATATTGCAGAGAATTGAGATGGTAGGTGGATTAATACCTACCATATCTGTAACTTTTCTATTAATCACCCTTGTTCTTTGTTTTCTTTTGTCTTCCACTATTTGTCTGCATTCTCTTGTTTTTAACTGAGCATTTTATATAATTTTATTTTCTCTTCTCTCTTAGCTTACCAAATTACACCTTAAAAAATTTTAGTGGTTGCCCTAGAGTTTGCAATATATATTTAAAATGAATCATCTTCGACAAAGCCTCCACCGTCAACCACTGGGGAGAGGAGAACCTATTCAGTAAATGGTGCTGGGAAAACTGGCTGACCACATGCAGAAGATTAAAACAAGACTCCTACCTATCACTATACACAAAAATCAACTCCAAATGGATTAAAGACCTAAACATAAAAATTCAAACTATAAGAACCTTAGAAAACTCAGGAGACACCCTATGGAATTTGGAACTGGCAACCAATTCCTGATCAAAACCTCAAGTGCTGGTGCCATAAGAGATAAGATAGAAAAGTGGAACCTCATCAAACTGACAAGCTTCTGCAAAGCCAAGAGAGCGGGGAGACAGCCCAAAGTCTGGAAAAAATATTTGCCAGCTGTGTATCTGACAAAGTCCTAACATTTAAGATCTATAAGGAACTCAAACGTGCTGAAAAGAAAAAAAACAAACAGCCCCACTACAAAGTGGGCAAAAGATATGAATAGGCACTTCTCAAAAGAAGACGTACAAGCAGCCAACAGATACATGAAAAAATGCTCAGCCTCACTAGTCATCAAAGAAATGCAAATTGAAATCAGGATGGCCATCATCAACAACTAAAAAAACAACAGATGCTGGAGAGGATGTGGGGAAAAGTGAACACTTCTACACTGTTGGTGGGAGTGTAAACTAGTACAACCTCTGTGGAAAAGAGTTTGGAGATTCCTAAAAGATCTAAAAATCAACCTTCCATATGACCCCAAAATCCCCCTACTGGGAATATACCCCGAGGAACTCAAATCACTCTACGAAAAAGAAACCTGCACACACATGTTTATAGCAAAAACATGGAATCAACCATGCTGCCCATCAAAAGAGGACTGGATTTAAAAAATGTGGTACATATACATGATGAACTATTATAGAGCCATAAAGAAGGACAAAATTATGAACTTTGCAGTAACTTGGATGGACTTAGAGTCTATAATACTGAGTGATCTATCACAGAAACAAATAACTGAGTACCACATGTTTTCACTCATAAGCAGATCCTAAATAATTACCATGATACTATATGAAAGAAATTGGCAGTAGCAGGACACTGCCAGGAGAGGGGAAGGGGGGCACACTTCATCAATAATATTACATATACGTGATGTAATATTTATGCAGCCATAAAGAAGGACAAAATTATGAACTTCGCAGCAACTTGAATGGACTCAGAGTCTATAATACTGAGTGATCCATCACAGAAACAAAGAATTGAGTATAACATGTTCTCACTCATAAGTGGACCTTGAACAACTATAATACTGGCAGTAGTTGGAAACTGTCAAGGGAAAGAGGAGTGGGATTGGCATTAGTTGGAAACTGCCAGGGGAAGGAGGGGGGACACCTCATCAGCAAGGGTACCTGCATAATGGACATTTGTATACCTAACCCTGAATTGTACCCCACATCTTCAAAATAAAAAAAAAATTTTTTTAAAAGAAGCCCAAACTTCACTGGTATGCAGCCTACTTATGTAGTTAGTCTTAACTTGTACCCCATATCTCTAAAATAAAATAAAATAATAATAAAATTTTTTAAAAAACTAATCTAAGTTCACTTTCAAATAACATTATATCACTTAACAGGTAGTACAAGCATTTTATAACAGAATGGTCTCATTTCCTCCCTCCCATCCTTATTACATTGCTTTCATTCATTTTACTTAACTATAAGCTATAACCACTCAATATATTGTTGTTGTTATTAAACAAACTGTTATCTGTTAGAGCAATTAAAATAAGAAAAATATGAGACTTTATATCTTCATTTGTTCCCTGTCTAAAGCTTTTCCCTTCTTTGTCTCATTCTGTCACCCAGACTGTAGTGCAGTATTATGATCAAAGCTCACTACAGCCTTGACCTCCTGGACTCAGGCAATTCTTCTGCCTCAGTCTCCCAAGTAGCTAGGACTACAGGTACTAGCCACCATGCCCAGTTAATTTTTAAAAATTTTTTGTAGAGATGAGGTCTTGCTATGTGATCCTCCTGCCTTGGCCTCCTCCTTCCTTGGCTGGGATTTCAAGTATGAGTTACTCTATGTCTGGCTGGTAGTTTTAGTTTTAATTCTTTGAGACATTCCTGTATAGTTTTCCATAGAGTTTGTAATAATTTGCATTTCCACAAAATGTAAAAATGTTCCCTTTTCCCTACCAGTATCTGGTGGGTTTTTTTTGTCATTTTTATAATGGTTATTCTGACTTGTGTACGATGATACCTCATCACGGTTTTAATTGCATTTCTCTGATGATTAGTGATGTTGAACATTTTTTTTCTTATGCTTGTTGGTTGTTTGTGTGTCTTCTTTTGAAAGATGTTTATTCATGTCCTTTGCCCATTTGTAAGGGGGTTATTTTTGTTGTTGATTTTAGTTCCTTGTAAATTCTGGATATTAGTCCCCTGTGGGGTGCAGAGTTTGCAAACGTTTTCTCTCCTTCTGTAGGTGGTCTGCTCATTCTATCATTTCTATTGCCATACAGAAGCTTTTTAGCTTAATTAAGTCTCATTGGTCTATTTTTTTGTTGCTTGTGCTTTTCATGTCTTAGTCATTCTTTGCCTAGACCAATGTCCAGGAGAGTTTTCCCTAGTTTTTGTTTTGTTTTTAAATTGTTTCAGGTCTTACGTTTAAGCATTTAATCCATCTTATAATTATTGTATATGGTAAGAGATAGGAATGCAGTTTAATTCTTCTGCATATGGCAACCCAATTTTCCCAGCATCATTTATTGAAAAGGGTGTCCTTTCCCCAGTGTATCTTCTTTTTGGATTTTTCAAAGATAAAGCTGTAAATATGCAGCCTTATTTCTGAGTTGTCTGTTCTGTACCATTGATTTATCTATTTTTATGGCAGTACCATGCTGTTTTGGTTACAATAGCCTTGTAGTAGAATTGAAGCTAAGTAATGAGATGCCTCAAGCTTTGTTCTTTTTGCTTAGGTTTGCTTTGGCTATTTAGGTTCTTTTTTGGTTTTATTTCAATTTTTAATTTTTTTTAATTCTGTGAAAAATGATGTTGGTATTTTGGCAGGGATTGCGTTAAATCTATAGATTGCTTTGGTCAGTACAGCTATTTTAATATTAAGTTTTCTGAGTTATAAATATGAGATGCTTTCCATTTGTTTGTGTCACCTTCAATTTGTTTTTTAATTATTATTATAGATATGTGGAGTACATTTGATTTCTTTCATTAGTGTTTTGTAGGGTTTTTGTAGAGATATTTCACCTCCTTGGTTCGGTGGTTCACCTGTAATTCCGCACCTTTGGGAGGCTGAGGTGAGTGGATTGCCTGAGCCTGCGGGTTCGAGACCCGCCTGGGCAGTGAGACCTCATCTCTACATAAATCAAAAAATCAGCTGAGTGTGGTAGCGCATGCCTGTAATTCCGGCTACTTGGAAGGCTGAGGCAGAAAGATCACCGGAGCCCAGCAGGTTGAGGCTGCGGTGGCCAGGAGCGGCCACTGCACTCCAGTCTGGGCAACAGAGTGAGACTCCAACTCAAAAAAAAAAAAAAAATTATATTCCTAGGTATTAAAATTTTCTGGTAGCTATTGTAAAAGTGGTTTCTTTCTTGATTAGGTTCTCAGTTCAATCATTATTGTATAGAAACACTATTAATTTTTGTACATTGATTTTTGTGTCCTGAAATTTTACTGAATTCATTGACCAGTTCTAAGAGGTTTTTTCTTTTTCTTTTCTTTTTTTTTTTTTTTGGTGGAGGGTTTTCTAGATATAAGACTATAACATCAGCAAACAGGGATAATTAGACTTCCTTTTTTTCCAATTTGGATGTCTTTTATTTTTCTCTTGCCTGATTGCTCTGGCTAGGTTTTCCAGTACCATGTTGAATCGGAATAGTGAAAGTGGGCATTCTTTCCTTTTCAAATTTAAAAGGAATGCTTTTAAATTTCCCTCATTTCCGTACTGTGGTGGCTGTGGTATACGGGCTTTACTATCTTGAGGTATGTTCCTTCTATCTCTAGTTTGTTGAGTTTTAGGAAGGCAAGGGAACTCCTGGAGAAGGGGACCTGAGAAAAACTTACATGTCTAGGTGATGCAGCATAGTGGGAAGTATCTGAGCTAGAGAACTCCAAACAGTGGCAGTGACTTAGTACTTAATAACTGCAAGATTCTCTTATTGATAGGCAAGAGCTGATGTGGGTTTACTGGTATGCATAGCAGGTAGGCACTAAATAGCTATTTTTAAAAATAACTGGTTGTGTAAAATTTGACTTTGGTGCTGGCAGGCTTTTGTACTAATGGGTCTCAGTCTGCAGTGAAAAAATAAACTAGGTGCCAACACACAGAGGCCACCTTTGGCTCACTTACGTACTAACATCCTTCACCAAATTTGAAGATTTATTTAGTCATCACACCATCAAATATTCTTTTTTCCTATTTTTCTCTCTTCTCTCCTTCCTATCATGCATTTTGTGTTGAAAATTGGACATTTACTGTTAAAGCTCATTATAGTTGCTATTTTTTGGCAACTTTTTTTGCACTAAGTTTGTCTAGTGTGTATTCTTTTTGGTGTGTTGCTGCTGAAGTCTCCATTCCACTAACTTAGTGGTCAGCTGATGATTTTCAGAGATTTCCCTAAATGCTAAGACTCAGCTGATTATTGAATAACTGGCTGCTGTAAACCCTTAATTAGTTTCCAGGGTTCCAAAAAAAATTTGATTCTGACAGCCCTTGCCAGGTTATTGGCTGATTTAGTGGAGGAATGAATGGGCCTTTGGAGTACACAGTCTACCATTTTCCTCTGACATTACTCAGTATTCTTTTATCTAAGAAAGGGGATGATCTATATCCTCTATTAAAAGAACAAAAAAAAAATTGTAACATTGAAACAAAATGGTTCCCTGTGGAAGAGGGGAGTAAATAGGGATAGAAAATAGATTTGTTTCTTTTTTTCTTTGTTTTAAACAAGAAGTATATTTAAACAAGATGCCTGACTTGAAGGAAAATCTAGGATTCTTTTTTAAAAAGTAATTTATCTCTAGATTGCCCTACATGTAAGAGCTATACACAAAAAAAGTTACAATATTGACCTTGGTTTTATAATGATAAATGAAAAACATTTAAATTCTACAATTGAACAAGGTATGCAGGAATTTTTTATGTTATTTCTTGTAAAAACAATGAGAGCAAAAATAACTTACTGAAATATAAACAGTTAATTGAGCAAGTCACTAATGGAGAAAGGGAGTATTCTCACAGAACCACTATTTTTCCCCATCTCATCTCCACTTGATGCCAACTGAAACAACATTGACCATTAAAAAGAAAAAAACAATATGCTTGTGCACATACACAAGTTACTTTACATAACTCTATGAATGGAATGAATAAAGGAAACTCATAGTAGTCAGGATGTAGTGGAACCAAATTGTGGTTCTCTGAGACTGTAGCCTTGTCTGTAATACAGTTCTGGAGTAGCAGATTCCCTTTTTAGTAGATGTCGCCTGTCTTCTGCTGGAACATATCAATTGTATCTTCATATTCCATTTCCAATTGTGCAGATATGTCTGTTTCATTGACTGGCTGTCAAATTAGAAACTCATCTTTCTAATTGACAGATCCTATAGTTCATAATAGTATTTCAAAGGTTTACTATGTGACATATGCCTCTTAATTGTAAGCTGCACCACAGAATCACTCTGCCCCACACCTTCAAATTAATATGACCGTTGTTCTCAGTCTTGACTCCTTTCAAATTGGTCTACTTCTCTTCAGCTTCTGGCTGTGGGTGGAGCTGCATTTGATGGGCTTACATGGGTCCTCTGTATGGGGTAAGGGTTATAAGGCCTTAGATGTGAGACAAGTCAAGATAGGCAGCTACATTTCTTTAAATATACCTTATTTTATAGATTTGACTTTGGATCCACATATTTCACATACTTGTTTACTGTTAAGTGTTTACATCAATAAAAAGTCCATACAATGCAGCAAATAGATTTATATTTATTATGATATTTTTCTTTAGCCACTTCCTAATAATTATCAAAAAATTAAAATATTCAAAAAGCAATTCCCGAACAAACTATTTCCAGACTCATAAACTTGGCTAGGTCTAACATTTGTAGGGAGAAGTTAAGATTTGAGCTCAGTCTAACTACAGATGATATACTCTTAACCATTATGCACTGTGCAACATTAAGAGGCATAACGTAGGTAAAGCACCTAGTAAATAAATAAATATTCCACCAATACCTTACTCAGGGAAACAAATGTTTGCCATCTTCACACTTAGGGTTCACTATGTCTAATAGTGAAAACTGAACAAATAAATGCTATGATTATAAACATTTGACCAAGAAGACCACTTTTTGAGTAACGATGGGTGGGGGGAGGAAATGTGCCTACTAGAATAAGGTTACACGTTAGTCTTTCATTTTCTTTACAAAAATAAAGATTTGATAAACAGACTTATTTTTGTATACCCCATAGGTATACAACTCCTGACCATTTTGCTTCTCTTAAGCAGTATCTTAAATCCAAATACATTCCCAATATCACTGCTTCAGTTTATACTTGTATTTCCTACCTGGACTATCAAATGGCCAAACTAGTCTTTTTTGCTTCCATTCTCTTTTTCTGTATCTATTTTCCATCATGCCTTTGGATTTTTACTAAAAATAAAATGAATGTGGCACTATTTTGCTTATATCAAATATTCAGTTACTTCCCTATAGTGATTTTTCAAAATACATTCCTAGAAGACTCACAACTCAATAGAATTGCTTCATTCTCTACGTGAGAGAAGGCAGAAGTTAGATGGATAAGGTGCCCTTGTCATCCCTTCAGTCACAGGCGGCTTAATTTGTTTATATGTCTAAGTTCTCGTTTGTAAAAAACGTCTCCCAATTTCAAGTTCTTCATGATCCTGATCCTAATCTACTGTTACTCACAAGCCCTATACTTGCAGCCATTTCTAAGTCTTCAGTTTGCTGAATTTAGAAAAATGTTGTTTCATGCCTTTAGTCCTTGAATAGCCCCTTTCTTCTAGCTGTATTGCTACTCTCTACATGCCTCAGGAAGCCTAAAAAATCTTAGTCTAGAGATGACAAAAATGTATAAAGCCCCCAGGTAGCTTCTTGTTTCCCTCTCTCTGTTCTGATAGCACTTTGTACACCATGATATTACAACTTCTACCACCCTTTTTTTCATCATCTACCAACATCTGTGACTTTGGACAAGTAACAACTTCTCTAGGGCCTTGATTTTCTCACCTTCAAAATGGAAGTAAGTATACTATCTAATTCAGAGATGCTGGGAAGGTTAAATGTGGTAAGGCATGAAAGGGCCTGGAAGAGTATCTAGCACAATAGATTTACTCAAATGTTAGCTATAATAATTACCAATAATACCACCACCATTACTCAACTACAAGAGTCTATTAAACTGTGAGCTCTGAGGATTTTTGTAACCCTAGCACATAGCTCATGTTGAAAGAAAGTGATCTACATTCTCTAATATGTAGTATGAATATGGTCACTCATTTGCTATTATCCTCAGGTTGAAATTATTATTTGTTCCCTAGTGACTTCAGCTACTTCTTTTTTTGCAAGATATATTGCTTAATATGAATACTGTAATTTCCTTAGAGTATGTTTCTGCAGGAAATTAAAACAAATGTTTATTACTTAACTTATTCAAATGTTAAATACACCTTCCTTTTATATATTTCAACAGACTTACGGAAGATACCCATTGGGATAATTTTATGGCAACTTGGCTGGCCACAGAGCTTAGGTATGTGGTAAAACATTATTCTGAATGTTTCTGTGAGGGTGTTTTTGGATGATATTAGCATTTAAATCAGTGGACTTTGAGTAAAGAAGTTTTCCCTCTCTAATGTGAATGGGCCTCATCCAATCAACTAAATTCCTGGATGAAACTAAAGAGACTGATCTCCCCCAGCACAGGGAAATTTTGCAGCACAAGGCCTTTGGACTTGAATGTCTACAACACGGTATCATCCCTGGGTATTCAGCCTGATTGCTTCGCTTAAACTCAACATTAGCTCTTCCTTTCCCTGGGTCTCTAGTCTGCCAGCCCACTCTGCAAATCTGGACTTGCCACCAAATCACGTGAGTCAACTCCTAAAAATAAATCTCTTTCTAGCTCTCGATATATACACGTCATATTCATTCTACTTCTCTAGAGAACCCTAATTCACCCATCTACAAAATATATATGTGAAATTAAGTTATGAGTCAACCGATAATCATTTAAATGAAAACAGAAGTCTTTGATACTCCTTGACACACTCAAGGTTACATACTGATAAACTCATCATTCATTGAAAACATCATTACGCTGGTTGGGTGCAGTGGTCACACCTGTAATCCCGGCACTTTGAAAGGTCAAGGCAGGTGGACTGCTTGAGCCCAGGAGTTTGAGACCAGCCTAGAGACCCTGCCTCTACAAAGAAAAAAAAGAAAAGAAAAGAAAAGAAAATTAGGCATGTGCCTGCAGTTGCAGCTACTCAGGAGGCTGAGGCAGAAGGACAGCCTGACCCCAGGTGGCTGAGGCTGCAGTGAGCAGTGATCATGCCACTGCACTCCAGTCTGGGCAACAGAGTGAGACCCTGATTGGAAAAAAATAAAGAAGAAAATATTGTTAAGTTGAAAATACATTTAATACACCTAACCTACCACAAACCATAGGCCAGCCCACCCTAGCTTAAATGTGCTCACAACACTTACACTAGCCTACAGTTGGGCAAAATTATACAACACAAAGTCTATTTTATACTAATGTGTTGAATATCTCCTGTACTTTATTGAATACTGCACTGAAAGTGAGAAACAGAATGGTCATATGGGTACTTAAAGTATAGTTTCTACTGAGTGCATACTGCTTTTGCAATATCATAAAGTCAAAATATTGTAAGTTAAACTATTGTTAAGTCAGAAACAGTATGTATATGAGCATATACATAATTATATAAATAAAATTATACATAAGATATATTAAATTATATGTAAGAAAATTAAGAATTCCTGAAGGTTTTCTTTCCCTTCTTTATTTACTTTTGATAACATCCTGTCATTTATACTATAAAGAGTAAGAAAAGAGAAAGGGAAGAAATAATTGCACTTTTATTTTAAATTCCAAAACTACTCATTTCATGTGAGACATAAAATTTAAGCCACGTATATAAGCACAAAGACGAACATAGGTGCTCTCAATACTGACAAAATCATGAACTATATAACATATACTTTTAAATCAGGTTTCCTATTTTTATAAAACAGTGAAAAACTAAGTTCATTTAAAAAGTATATAGAAAAATATAATAATTTGGGTGTTCTCTTCTCAAACATATGGTTTTGAAGGTAGGTTACTTAAGTGTTTACACCAGTAAAAATCTATATACAATGCAGCAAATAGATTTACATTCACTGTAACATTTTCCTTCAGTTATTAGTTTATTGACTGCCATAGAAGCTCCTTGAAGAGTCATCACTTAAGGAATTCTCCAGGTTAGGAATCACAACCAAACTTTGAACACTTAGTCAAAAAAACATGTAAATGCCAGGTCCTAGCACAATGAACAGATGTAAATAACCTAGAAGGGTGGAATACGCCAAATAAAGACGATCTTAACTAAGCACCATGGTAAGAGGCACTGTACTCTTATTAAAGAAAAGTCTTTACTGTTGAGGGCACTGGGTCTCTGGAGTTGATTTGGAAGACACGTATAGAATAGGGTGTAATTTCTTACAAGTTTCCTTTTCCAATTTGCTTGCAGTTTCTTTTCCTTCTTTAACTTCTGTTTGAAGCTTTGATTCAGCAGCTAACCTACAGGCATTAAAGCATCCACTCTGAATTTAAACGTGGTTAAGGAAAATTAAAGAAACAAACCCCTAATATAAGGGGCCTCCAATGAGGCATCGTGATATCCCAATGACATCAATGAACTGGATTTGATATGCAAAAATGTTATACATTTTTTAATGCATACAAGGAAAAATATTATAGTTGACTCTAATGCCATTAAGAATACTTAGTCACTGACTCTGAGAGAAATTTTCATTATCAATAGGGTCATTTTTTTTTAAAGTTCAAAGAGTATCTTTAAGGTTGATAAAAAGTCACAGCAAGACCTTAATTACAGAATTAAAATATAATGGGGCATCTATCATGATAAGCACAGCTAACACAAAAATTAAAATGCTAGAGCAATATTTTAGCATTAACATGACACACAAAAAGCTAAGTTCAAGATAAAAATAACATGGAATCCTGGGCTGCATGAGTGGTTGTCTATTTGTCTCATATTTTAAAAACAGAGTTTCAACTAGCATAAGAGTTAAAGAAAAAATAAAAAGTAGAGATATTTTAAAAGGCCTGTGAAAATTCTTTAATAACAAGAGCATCAATTAGATTTATAAAGCATGCAATAGTGAAGTTCCCTGTAAAGCCCATATTTATTGTTCCAAAATTATCTTAGGATATGTGCCTAAGTTAAGCATGCAGAAAACAAAGGTTGGAAACATCTTAAGTTAGCAGATGGACACACACACACACGCACACAAATAAATGTTTTGTGGTATTTTATTTGTTTTTGTTTAACTAGCAAGACAAAGTTCCCAACATGCTACTTAATTTGAATCAAACAATTAGCTACATACATTGCTTAAGTCATTTTTATCCAGTAAAAAAAAGGCAGGAAAAAGAAATGAAGACAACACAGATACCAAGGCTGGCACGTATCAATTCTGGAAAACCACCTCTAGAAATATATACTGGTCAAGCACACTTACATCATGAATCACAGATAAACAGTCACAATCTGCTGAATTCATTTAAGAACTATTTGGAACCATGTATATGTGGGCAGGTGTCACTAATTTGAAGTTACTTTTTCCTTAAGAAATCAAGCTTTTATTTTATGTGACTTATATTTTATCTCATTAAATAAAAACTTGAGGAAAGGAGTAATAAAATACTTTTCCTTATACTAACAGTAGTTAACATTGTCAAAGTGCTTTCATTGTTGAGTAGTATATTTAATAGCATGAAGACTTGAAGAGAAAGCAGATAAAACACACAAGGAAGCCCTTTTGCATAAAATGGGTTGTGTCTTTCTCTTCCGAATCAGATGTACATTAGTAAACTGTCTTATTAATCTGTATTCCTCTAAGACGGATGTAGCCCTAAGTAGCGCCTTAAAGATCTCACTTCATAGGACATAATCCAAGCTAGCTATTGTCACATCGATATGCTTAATGTTTTAAATGTCTACAGATACTTATTTTCAATGCATCTATCAGTCCATTGCATGCAAATATCCTTCATCATTCTTTTACTTTCTCTGGTTTCTTCATTTACTTCTTTTTTCATCTCATTCCATGTACATCCAGAACTCTACCCTCAGCCACTGTTACCGACCTTCCCCTTTCATTCACTTTCTCTTACCTTCTGACCTCTATTAATGTTCTGTTATTAAAGGAGAAGGCCTTTGGGACATCAATTCCTTCATATACACATGCCTGACACCTTCATTTGGTCACAAACTCAATTATGCAAAAACTAGACACTTTCAAGTTTTGGAAACAATGAAAATGAATTGGCTTTGACACGTAAATTTGCTAAAATAGGTATCAAAGTCATCTTGAAAGTTCAGAATAAGCTACTTCAAAAGCCATTAAAAATTCACCAGAGTTTTCTAGAAGGCTGAAATTTCTTAGACTACTAGAAAGCCCTTTGAGAAAGTAAGTTAATTTTTACTTCATGGCTATGCATGAACCAGGAGAAAAATAACAGTACATTTATTCAAACCAACAACATATTCAGAGATGTATTAGACTGTAAAATCTCCTTTCATGAAATAGGAATGGATAACTTTTAAATGATTCCCTTATTCAGGAGTCCTTTTTCCTGACAATCATTTTAGTCTTTCTTAAGGTTCTAGAAAAGTTGAAGGCAGGCAGATGAAACTGAGGAATCACACTGCATGCAATACTAAGAAAACAGATAAAGAGGCAGATAGCACAGTTCATGCAGCGAGAGAAGAGAGATGGAGAGGCCTGTTGGTTGCCTGGAAAAAAAGGGGGCACTAACCTGGGAGAGTTAGGGGTGTTTCCACTTCGTTCACTTAAGGTTTCAGTGTCAGCAGGAACTCCGAGCTTTACACATTTTTTCTCCTTCTTCAGCTGTGTATCCATGGGCAGACTTTTGGGAGGAGAGAGATTGACTACTGTTGTGTTTGTAGAAACCAATTTTCCTAACCACAAATTGTTATCTTCTAAAATGTTAGGACAGGACTGTGTCTCCTCCTTCTGAGGTGGTAATCTACAAACTTCTTCCCTGACAGTGCTGTTGCTGGCACAGGCATCCTTAGGGGTGGTTACATCCATAGGCAGCACCTCACGCCGCTTTTTGAGTACAGGCACTTCAACTGTCTCTGAGAATAAAGTTCATTAAAAAATCCAGTCAGTCAGTGTGGCAATTTCTGAAAGAACTTGAAATTGACCTTCCATATGACCCAGCAATTCCCCTATTGGGAATACCTGGAGGAACTCAAATCATTCTACAAAAAAGATATCTGCACACATATGTTTGTTGCAGCTCTATTCACAATAGCAAAAACATGGAACCAACCATGTTGCCCATTGAAGCTGGACTGGATAAAAAAATGTGGTACATATACACAATGGACTATTATGCAGCCATAAAGAAGGATAAACATATGGACTTCGCAGCAACTTGGATGGATTTAGAGTCGATCATACTCAGTGGTCTAACACAGAAACAAAGAACAGAGTACCATATGCTCCCACTCATCAGCAGACCTTGAGCAATTATAATACTATAAGAAAGGGATTGGCAATAGTGGGAACTGTCAGGGGAACGGAGGTGGGATTGGCAGTTGAGGGAAACTGCTAGGGGAGGGAGAGGCATACCTCATCAACAAGGGTACCTGCATATTCAACGTTGTATACCCAACCCTGAATCGTATCCCACATCTTAATTTAAAAAAAAAAAAAAATCCAATCAGTGGAAGAAAATCAACAGCAGGAATAGAATTAAATAAATCTATCATTTTTTTCCTCTTTTAAAATCCACTTATTACCCACTGAAATATATCATTTCTAACTTTTGGTTTCTTTATTATCATGTAATCTTTAAAAAGTACGTGTTAAGGTTTATTTGGCTATATATTTTTCCTTGAGAACTCAGTATTTTGACTATAGAAATGAACACTTTATCTTCTGGTGTTCTGATAAAGGGGGTTGAGGTTTCTTAAAATCTCAGCATGGAGATGAGGATATAGCAAAGAAGAGTCCTGGTTCAAATCACAGTACTACTACTTAGCAGCTGGGTGACCTTAGGGAATTATTTAACTTCTCTGAGTTTCATTTCTTTGTCTGTGAAATGGGTATTGAAAGGACAGACTGAGAGTTGGAAGCCATTTTTCATCTTGTTCTTAAACCCTGACACAATGATGAGAAAGTAGAAGCTATGTTTTTGGAGTAATGCATACATTAGGTAAAATTAACTTTACTGACTTTGTCCTTTCAGAGATACAGACTTCCTAATGCCAGAGGTATCTCATAGTGGCAATCAAGCTTGCCTAGAGTAAAGGGAATTTACAAGGCCTAAGACATCATGCATTGAGCAAGGATTGTAGAAGTCACGAAACTTATAATTACAAAAATTATAATCGCTCAGAAGGGGAGCAGTTGGGGAGATTCTATCTTCCAGTAAATTGGGTGCTATCTACAGGGAAGTTAAGGATCCCCCAAAGTTACCCACTGGGAATGCATAGGAGATAAGGGGAAGTGCACCCTCCATTAGCTCTAAGGAATGTCGTTCGGGAAGGTACAGGAGTATTAGAATCCTTGTCATGCCCTTCTCTAGGGGCTAGGATAATATGGACAGACATTAAGGAGTCTCTGTCTCACAGGATCTCCAAGACATCTGCAGGTGGTCAATTAGGAAGTCACGGTAGTCACATCTACCTAACTGCAACATCTCTAGGGGAGAGGATTTAAGACAGGACTCAGGGGAGCTACAGGGCCACACTCACCTAGAGTGTAGGCCCGCTCCCTGTCTGTGGGGAGCAAAATTTTCTTAAATAAATCTTATCTTCTTTCATCTCTTTGTGTGTTGCAATTCTTTGCATTACTTGGATCTCTGGGTTACCAGCACATACCTCCGGCACGCAGGCTCTGGCGGTGCTGTGCCCTTGCGCCTCCCTCTCCATCCATTCCTCCACCCTTACCCTATCCGTGCCCATGTCCTAACAAGGATTAAAATTAACTACTTCACTTTGTATTGTGAGTTATGAGGGTGAAATGATAAGAATAGGTCAAACTCTAAATGTTGACAATTTATGTCTATTAGCCCCACCTACAAAATATATTCAGAATCTGACTGCATTTATGATGGCTACCTCCCTAGTCCAACCACATTATGTGTCATCACAGACTCCTGCAATGCCTTCTATCCTCAGGGACTAATACCATCCTATCATCTATGCAGCTCAGTTACATAGTCACTGAATTAACTGCTCTAATATCTTACCCACTCTCACATCAATGTGTGTTTCATTTTCAAAACCAAAATGTGAGTGGAGTCTGAGGAACCACGGTAAGAGGAGAGGCTGGTGTCCTAGTTCTACACTGCTGCTTTTAGATCTTTATTTTCCCTTTCTCCTGCACTGCTCCTTTGAAACCACATATCTGGAATCACTACACTGCTTCCTGTCTCTTTGCTGCGTTCAGTTCAGCAGACCTTTCAAATTCATGATGGATAATTTCTAATCAGGAAAGCCTGTTAGAATCAGGGAAGAAAAAAGAAGAAAGAGAAGCCTCTTAAATTTGTACAAAAATCTTCCTATTTTTGAAAACCTACCCTTCTATTGGTGAGAAGCATGGCAGTTCAATGAGACAATAATAAAAAAAGGCTTAGGCATGTGAAGAGTGTAGAGGCAAAAACTGGTTGTAAATCCTTAATCTAAAACACATAACAATACTTTTTTGGGAAGGGAGTGTTGTAGAACCAGCAAAGTCTTAGACTTCTTTACATTTGGCCTTTTATTTTTAAATGTATACGTAGTAAAATTCACTCTTTGTGGTCTATAACATGCAGAGATTGTAGGGCTAAGCTGTTTGTTATCTCAGTGATTGGACTTGCTAGATAGATATTCCCTAACATCTTACTGTTTTTCCTTAACACAAGAATTCCAAATCTTTAGTTGGAACATGGGCCCCTAAGAATCAGAACTATCTTTCTCAGCCTGTCCTGCAGGCAGATGAGGCCACAGGACTAGATTCTGCTCAGTGGGACGGCAGCAGATCAACACACAAGCAGCCTGAGCTCCAACACTGGAGTGCTCCACCAGTCCTGAATTGCCTTCTCCAGACTTTAATCATGGGGAGGAATAAATTCCTATCTTTTTTATGTCCCCATTATTTCAGATTTTCTATAAACAGTCCTAACTAGTATAGGTCCCAAACATCAGCTACTTCAACAAAATTAAACTCTTTGGTATGACATAAGATACTACAATCTTAAATGGAGAGTCTCAAATGTCAAGTTTCTACTATACAGTATGATGAATTTAGATGTCCAAAAATAATACCTATTATATTCATGCACACCTACTATTCAGCTGTCTTTGAATTTCTCTATACATTTTACATCAGCAAATCTGCTTTTTAAACTATAGCTACACAACCACAAATGAGTCTGTCACAGGATTTGCATAAAACTATAGTAAGAAAACAATTTGATATAATTTCTCAGAATTACTCATGCATGATTTAAAAGACAAAAAACATATGAGACATTCATACCTTCAGGTTCATACTTCAATTTCATTTCATCTAGTTTAGCTCTTAGTTTCATATTCTCACTTTCTGAAAGCTGGAGGCATCTTTCATTTGCAAAAAGTTTTCGCTCGATATCCAGAGC
The DNA here is from genome assembly GCF_000164805.1 of Carlito syrichta. NCBI lineage: Eukaryota > Metazoa > Chordata > Mammalia > Primates > Tarsiidae > Carlito > Carlito syrichta. The sequence goes on along the minus strand of NW_007251024.1, from coordinate 109,423 downwards.
ACGCTGGCTCTCAAATAATGCTTTCATCCGCTGTATGGACAATTCACCTTTAATGCTTTCATTTTCTTTGCTATAAAAATAAAGAAAGGAGAACCAAAGAGTATTAACATAGCATATAATACAAATAAATGTAGTGGTGTAAATATTTTACTGCATACTTGAACTTAGTTAAAAATGCATTTCTCTAGGGTTTTCAGTAACAAAGAAACAATAAACAATTACAATTACAACAAGCTCTAACAATAGTACTCCCAAATTAAAACGCACGCATTCTTTAAAGGAAATGGACAAATGAGGGAATATTCTTTTCCAAATTTATTTATGCACAAATAAATTTCTGTAAATTTTAAATTATGTAATATTTATTCTTGAAAATTTTCAGTTATAAGAACATTTTCTATGTTAAAATTCTTTTCATTTACCAATATAAAGGGCTAAACACAAAGACATATAAAAACATTCAATAATGCTTTGAAAATAATCAGTAATTATTAGATCTTGAATAAAACTCATATACTACACAAAGATTTTTGTTGCCTTTCTTTTCTGGAATTTTGTTTCAGCAATTTCAAAGTTAAAATTTGCAGTCACTAACACTACTATTGTAAGCAAGTAAAGTCTCCTCCTTTCTATCCACCAACCTGGATACTTACTTTAAGTTATCAAGCTTCATCTGCAGTAAATCTGTATAATAGGTGTTATCTTCCAGAGCTAGTTGAAGAGCGCCGGAACTGGTTGAAGGTTTAGATTCCACACTTTCATATAAATTCTTTAAAAAGCAAAATTTCTTGTAACTTGATAAATTAGGTTAGTCTATATTTACTAGTAATAATACCACCAGTGCTTATTGAATAATTATCATTTGGCATGCTCTATGCTAAGAACTACCCATTTAACTCATTTGCTTTCTGAAATAGGTCAAATAATTAGCATTCTTCTCTTACAGGTAAGAGAACTGGTTCAAAATGCGATAGGAAAGTAAATCATGAAGACAGAATCCAAATCCAAATCTGACTCCAAAGCCTATGTTCCTAACCACACCCACATGCTCTGGTCTCCCTCTTCTGGCTTTTCAACTGGAAGAAATAAATGCTTCCTGGGTTGAATTCTGGCCTTTATGATGAAGTGATACACTGGAAAAATATTTTTTAAAAGAGGAGATCTTTAAATTTATTTTTGGTTTCCTTCTGAAATTATTATTTTTTAACTTTGCTGGCAAGTATGTACAGCAAGATCTTCTGAGATTCTATATGGAAACTCTATACATTTCTCTAGGGGTGGGGAAGTAAATCTGCTTAAAAACTTGCAAACAACTTCAGAGACTGTAAATGAAACCCCCTGGTTTAAAACCATAATTTTCAAAGTATAGTTCTGAGTCCAACGGTGGACCACATATGTCTGCCAATTGACATACTGCAAATTTAACCAAAATTGCAGACCTTTCAACAGTTTTTATGAGACACAAAAATAGTCATGTAAACTTACAATTTTATAATACACTAATAATACAATTTAGAATGCCTGAGAGGTTAATATTTATAAAAATTTGCCATTTATAAACTTTACTTAATTAGAAGATATCAAGCTCCCTAAGTTAAATCTATAAAATTTTAAATATAATGTAATTCTAATACAAATAACCAACAAGCTTTCTTTTGGGTACTAGTCAAGATGTTCATAGAGAAAAATAAACATGCAAGAATAGTAAAACATTAAAAATGAAGAGGTATGGTGAGGAAATAGACTTAACAGACAAAACACTACAAAACTTCTATAATCAAAACTGTGGTACTGACACACAGATAAGCAGACTGATAGAGCAGAACAGAAAACTCTAGAAAGAGACTCAAGTACATACGGACATATGGAACTTAATATATGATAAAGGTGGCACCTCAAGTCACTGGGGCCATGACTGACTTTTTAACAAATGATACAGGGACAACCACCTAGTTATTTGGAAGAAGAAAGAATTAGATTTATACCTAAAATCATATTAAAAAAAAACTTCAATCTCCATCAGATCTCTAAAGGTGAAAGTGAAACAACTACTAGTAGAAAATATGGGTGAATTCTACACACACACACACACACACACACACACACACACACACACACACACACACACACACACATAAATACTTACATAAATACCACTGCCCACTAAAAGAAACCAATGGTCCTCGCAAAAAATGCTGATTCCAGGGCTGGGGCAAGTAAGCTAGAAATACCTTGTTGTGACAGAAGTACTCAAAGGAAGTACTCAAAGAATTATGTGCCAGAAAATAAGGAAGTGCTCCCACTGGCCAAATCTGGGACAATTTGAGTATCAGAGTGAATAAAGAATGTAATGTGTTGTAACCCATAGGATGAAATAAGAATCCATGGGGCTATAATGATGTAAGTAAATGAATGAATTTGTAAGGAAAAAGATTCTTTCCCAACTCTGTATTAGAATTTCAACCAATACACATAGAAGAAATGATAGAATTACCATTTGGCAATCATCACAGAATTATTTGTTTCAGGCAAGAATCATTAATGGATGTTCACATATACAGAGAAACTATGCATATACTTAGTCTCAAAGTATGTCCCCACGAGATATTTATTAATATTTTTAACTTAAAATACAAACCAAATTTTAAGGTATTCAAATCTTAAATTCAAATCAAAATCTGGCCGGTTTTTAAAAAATTTTAATCACTTCAGGGGTACAAAAGGTTTTCAGTTACATAGATGCATTGTATAGTTGTGAGGAAGTCTGGGCTTTAAGCATATCCATCACCCCAGTGAGTGCACACTGCACTGGAGATGTGATTTTTCATCCCTCTCCTGTGGCTGCATTTTTTAACAAGTGTTACACATACCTTAAATTTCTCCAAATTTCTAATTTCACCTAAGAGATGTTTTATTTCACCATTCTTCTGCTCCAACATGGCAAGCAACCGTTCCTGCTGCTCAAATTCAGTTTGAGACCCTTTTATCTGTAGCAGTGTGGCGATTTGTAACTAGAAAAATAGAATTACCCCCCTAATAAAATAAATGAGAGGAAGGGTCTAATAACCATATTTTTGATATAACTCATATTTTGTACTGTATTACTTTGAACTCATTTAGGAAACTAATTAGTTATTTCTAGTCTAATGATTTGAAAACATAAATATCAATTCGCTTTGTTGAACACATCTGAACACTTATTTTGACTATTTATGAATGATAACCAAAGTCTGTCACATAATTATTTGTACTTTTGTGAAACAAAATTGAACTGCATGGCTGTGGTCTGAAAGCCCATCATTTACCTGGTAAATAAGCTTGGCCAAATGTTGCCCACTACTCACCATATGCACTAGCTCTCATTAAGGGTATGATGCGTTTTCTCAAAAATTTTAATTAACCTTAATTAAGTGGGAAAAAGTATTAAGCTACTCACAGTCATAAATGTGAGATTCACAAATGACAAGGACAGAAAGCAAAAATAAGAGGTTGTTTAAGGATACTGGGGCAATCTTCAACATAACATGCTTTAATTGTTTTAAAGCAGCACTCAACTTACCTAATATGACTTCCCCTAAATCTGGAGTTGCATAGCAATCAGAAGGAAATTAACTAGACTCTAAACCTAGCATTCATTTCTGCCTTTGGAAATATATGGGGTTGAAAAAAGTGTCAATTAGCTTAAATATAGTTTTGAATAAAGCAAGCAATGATATGAAGCTATAGGTATGTCTATGAGGAAAAGGGAATAATGACTTTTAACATTTTTAAGGATATCCTTTTTGTTCCTGTTTCAGATTGGAGACTAGGCACATTGAGCTTAAGACGAATCAGAAGGTTTCTAATTCTAAAGATAGTTTGAGACCTCATGGAACATTGGAAGATTAAAGTAGCCCAACAAATACTATAAGAAAGCAAAGAGTAAATGTGAAAAATTTAGAGAAATCACTCCCAGATAGGAAAGAGTCTCAGTAAACCATGCAGCATAGTCTGGAAATCCTTAGAAATTAAACTCACAGTTATTGTTCATGAAACATGTACTTATTTTCCAAGTATCCATGTAAGTATTTACTACACTGTCATTTAACTTCAGGAAAATTCTAAGAGGCAGGTTCTATCATCTCATGTTATAGATGAGGTAAATGATGCTCTGAAAAGTTAAAATACTTGTCCAGGGTCACAAAGATAGCAAGTGACAGAACTATGATTCAATCCCAAGTTCATCTGATTCCCAATTTTAATCACTGAACCTGTGGGATTTCTTGGGTAAAACCCACCATCCTCAATAAAAGGAGGGAAGACTTTCCAAATCCAATGACTACCTCAGAAGAGTCAGCACATAGATGAGGGTTTGGGGTCTAAGGACTGGTATAATAGTGGAAGCTTTTTAACTTACACAAGTTTTTGTTACCTCTTATTTGACTAGAATGATGAAGAGCAAAACCATTAAAATTCAAAGGGCCTACATGATTGACTTGAGGAGTTATAAGACAAGGGGACCATGAACAACCCAAATTTCATTCTCTTATATGCCTCTAGGAGAGAACAAAGGAATTATGAGGGTGCTGGTTTTAGCTGAAGTAGGAACCTAGGGCTATGCTTAGAAAGGCCAGGAGTAAGAAATAAATACTTTTTGATTTTTTTTTTCTATTTCACCAAGAAAGGTATTAGATCTCCCTGGCAAGGCTAGTAGGCAACCATTAAAATAAACAAAAACTCAATAGTTGCTAAATATACTATTACTAAATATTTATTCCAAGATTAATTTTTTAAAAATATAAATGGATCTTTTAACCAATTAAAAAACACTGAGTTTTTTAAAATCATACAGTCCTAGAAATAACTATATTAGTACTTTCCTTGCAGGAAAAGATGGTTTCTTTGATATATTTGGACATGCAATGTTAACACAAAATAGGGTTAATAAATCCTTGATAGTGACAATGTTATACCTTCATTCTCTGCATCTGTTCTCTATTAAATACATTTTGCTTCTTTAGTGACTGATATTTGACTTTCATACTGATAAACTGCCGTTCCAGTGCCGCTCTTCGATCTTCCACCTACAAAATATTAACATGTTTAATTGTTCTTGTAGCAAATGAAATACCAATTTAATCCATTTAAATCATAGAATTCTTATACACAAATACCTCTGCAAATAAAGAGTTGCCTTTACTATTGGGATCCAAGGCTTGCTGAAGTGCCTGGTCCAACTGCACCTGAAGATCTTGATTTACTACACGAGCTTTCTAAATTCAGAAGAAAACCATTTAGCTAGTAGAGATTAGATTAGCAAGAAAACAAGTTAAATAAGAAAAGATAATGTTACTGTGATCATAATACCTCTAGGGCATTATAGTAAGAAACTGCTTCTTTCTCTCGCTCCTCTTTTTCTTCTTTCAGTCGGTCTACCTGGCGCATTAAGTTAGTAATAAGAAGTTCTTGCTGTTCTTGTCTGTACTGTAGTTCATTCACTTTTTCTTCAAGGGTGGTCTAGTCAACAAGAATTAAAAGTGAGGAAATTCTCTTGAATAATCTTTCATTTAATAGCTGTGCTGTTTCGTTTATTTATCAGTGGTGGTTCACATCCAAACTAAAACTAAAGAACCAGTCAAAGGCTGTATATATTAAAATAATAGAAATTGCTAAATTTTTCAGCAGGACACAAAGGCTCTGGAGACTGCTTTATCCCCCTATAAATTTACAGCTTTAATTTTTAATTAACTTTAGTCTGCAATGAAAAAACTAAGTTCATAGGCATTTCAACTTCCACTGCACCAACATTTTATATGGGACTGTTATGACACAAACTAGGATCAGATTATATGCCTCTAAATTCTTCCAGAGGTTTCATTAAACTAAAGTCTGTCTTACATAATCATGTAATCTAAGGCTGTATCACGAATGAAGTCATCTACCTAAAAATTCTGTAAAACGTTTTTTAATTGGTTAGCTGAGAGTTAGGACAAAAATATTTCAGTCTTTAACTAGCTCTTAAGAATTCTTACAAAAACATGTAAAAATATGCAAGAACCCCCCCCACCCCAAGAAACATATGCCATAAAAATTACCTTCATACTCTCCATCTCTGCCAGCTCAATTTGAAGAGTCAGAACCTCGGAAGACATGCTTTCGTGTACACGTTCAGACTTTATCCGCAGTTCCTCTGATTTACAAGAGAGGAGCTCCTTCTGATGATCCACTTGGTGCTTCAGCTGCTTTTCACTAAGCCTGGCTTCATCTAATTCCACTTTCAGCTTTTCTATCTAAAGAAAAAAAGTCACAATCTTATAAAGTGAAAGGTATTTTCTTTTTGAAAAATATGACTGAATTGACTCAAACTTATTTATGATAAGATTATTGGGGTTGCCTATTTGGCCAAGGCTAGGCATCTTTTAACAGGACACGCCTTGCTTAATAAACACAGAATTAATACATACAAGTAATTAGAGTAGGGCTGGATGCCTTAGAAGCAATCTGAGAGTACTGTGCTGCCACCATTCAGCAACTGTGTGAAGAATGAGTGGCATGAAAAGAAACAATGGAAGCTGGCACCTGGTTAGAAGGCTACAGCAGGCATCTGGGGAGCGATGACAGAAGTCTAGACCAAAGTGGTAACAGCGTAGATAGAGGCTTTCTAGGTCAAGTTCTTAGAACTTGATGATGGATTAAATGTGAGAAATAAGAAAAAAAGATATCAACCACCAAATTCTGGCACAAGTGATTTGAGGGAATCAGTAAACTGAAAATATTTCACTAATTTACTCTATGCTCCACCAAAAAAAGCCATCTCCATAATTACTCTTCTCTCAGTCCCTGAATATTCCCTACATCACTATTTTTTGTTTAAGTAATGTAAGCTATGGCTAACATGAAAATAACACCCAGCAGGAGAAAAAATATCCCAACAGTCACCAGTGTCTCCAATCAGATTAGTTGCAGACGAGCTGGGTTACTATCTGCCAGAGTGGTATACAATAGATTCTATGTATTACACAAAAGATAGCTATGTTGTTTTACTGCATAGCAGAAAAAAATTAAACCAGTTCAAATATGTAATTTCATTGCTATTACTTAAATGAGAAAATTTAATTTTAAGAGTCAATTTCATGAGAAATTAAGTAACACTATAGGTGGGACACAAAATTAGAAAAATATAAGAAGATACTACACAAAAAAACTAAAAATTAGAAACCAGATTTCTGAAAAAACAGTACAAAAGTCAGGCAAGTTTTGGCAAACAGTCATCTGGAAAAGTCAGACTACAAGCTATACACGAAGGGAGCCATGACAAAAGTTCTGGATTCTTTAGAAGCAACCTGAAAGTACCAGATAGTTGGGAGTACCAAAAGGGAATGCACAATAACGAAACAACCATTTGTATTTATGTTTGCAATGAAGTCAATGTAACAGGTTTGAGATTAAGCACAGTGATTCAGTAACACAGCCTTTGGAGTCAGACAGCCTCAGTTCAAATACTGACTGACAAATTCTAGCTAATTGTGTCCAATTTACTCAATTTGTCCAAACACTGGCTCTCTCATCTATTATATGGAAATAATAGTAGCACTTCCTTACAGTTATTGTGAGAATTGGATCATATATATTAGTTTAGCTTCAATAAACAAACTATAAGTTGTCATTTCTAGCATACATTAAATTAGAAGAAACTACTGGTTTGCTTCACAGAATTACAAAGCATACCACTACTGCATAAAAACTAAAGGACTAGCCTTTCTGCAAGGAAACTGCTACCTTGCTATAAGTAAGGAGGCCATGATGGTCACTAAACTAAAACTTCATCCCAAATACTCAGCTACCAAAATTAAACAACTGTATTTAATTAGTAGAATATTATTTACATAAGTCCTTTAGGCAAGCTCCTGTTTTTCAGTGTTCCCACTCCTAATATTAAGATAACTAAGACTTTGATCTTGCCTATTTTGCATAGCTGGTACTTAAGAAAATCTTCAGCTAAAGTTTACAAATGGCTACATAAACATGGAATATTATTATTTGGAAACAGATATGCAAACCTTATTTTTCAGCTCATTCACTTCCTGTCCATGGCTTCTGTTTAGTTGCTCTTCTAATTGCTCTTGGTGCATTTTTTGTTGTTGTTTAACAGCTTCACATTCACAGCTCAAACTTTCTAACATTCGACTCTTGAGTTCAACTTCTCTTTGAAGAGTATATTTTTCTTGTTCATAATTCTGAAAACAGATCCAATTACAATTCAATTACATAAAAATAGCTTAAAGCCATTACTATAATCAGTTCTCACCTTCAAATATTTCATACCTATTTCATACATTTGCTGTTCTCCAAGAAATAACACATGTTAAACCTGGAATAACTTTGTAGCCAATGCGTCTTAAAAACTCCTAGGTATGTTTTGAGACTATGTTAAAGTCCATGCTAGGGACACCTACCTGCTTCTGTGCCCTGTCAGGAGAGTAAAAAGTGCTCCATGGTATGTCAACATATCAAGGAATCTCTGCTAGCCAAAAGAGATTTAATTGCACTTATGTTTTCCTACTGAAAAATATTAGTTTGATAGTGAGGTGCTCTGCTTGTAGCTCTGAACAAAATGAAGAATAATATAGGTGTAAAGGAGAATACTGAATTAACCCTTACTTTCAGAAAGCAGTCAGTCATTAAAGAAATGTTCACAAAATGTCTACCAGAATGAATAAGTGCTGAGATAAAAGGCTTAATTAAAAAGGCTTTTGCTTATTCACAGGGAAGTTTAGAGATTAAAAAAGGGTATCAGTTTGAACTTCTTCAACGAGCTTTAAAAAATAAGATAAAATAACATTCTATTAAATTAAATAAAAGGAAAAAAGACCTGAAACATTGAAATTATTCCCCTGAAACCATTCTATTTTAAAGGAAGGCAAAGAAAATTTAATTATTAAACTAACACTGAAACAAAACAAGATATTCTTCAAAACGATTACAATAATACCATGTATTATACGTATAACACAATTTTATTTTCTACTTTAGAGAGATTTGTAATCTTTACCTTAATGACTTGATATTAAATTCTTCTTTTGTTTTTTTTTTTTTTTTTGAGATGGCGTCTCATTTTGTCACCCAGGTTGGAGTGCAGTGGCATGCTCATGGCCACCCCAGTGTCGACCTGCTGGGTTCCAGCAATCTTTCCCCCACAGCCTTCCAAATAGCTGGAACCACAGGCACACGCCACCACACTCAGTTAATTTTTGATTATTGTAGAGCAGAGTCTCGCCAAGTTGCCTGGGCTGGTCTTGAACCCATGGGGTCAGGCAATCCACTCGCCTCGGTCTCCCAAAGTGCTGGGATTATAGGCTGAGCCACCAAGTCCAGCCAATAATAAGTTCTTAGTCCAGAACAGTCCAAAACAAAGGTTGCCATAATTACTTTTACCTAATACACACACACACATGCACACTCACATATATACATATGTGTGTGCATATATGTGATATGTGTATCATATGTATACCATATGTATATATGCATAATATATATCACATATATGCATGTACATATATATGAGAGAACCCCCCCAAAACTGGAATTATCTTTTGGAGAGCGGGCCCCCTTGTAGTTCACTTGGAATTTGTTCCTCAGGATCAAATGGTCAACCAAAGTTTTTATCTGGAAGTTCTGAGAGTGTTATATCACAATTTGCAGAAGAAACATCCCAAGTTGTGGCTAACAGGTGACTTCCACCATGACAACGCACCTACCCAAACTGCACTGAGTATTCAGCAGTTTTTGACCCAAAACAGCACAACCCCAGTGTCCCATCCTCCTATTCATCCAACCTCACCCTGAGTGATTTTTTTTTCTTTCTTTGGATGAAACTCAAAGGGGAAATATTTTGCCAATGTGGAAGACATGGAGGGAGAAAAAACGGCAGAAGCACTAAAAGGCATCAAAATTGACAAGTTCAAAAATTGTTTTGAGCAGTGGAAACAGCATCTCAATAGGTGAATTACATCAAATAGAGAGTGACTGAAGTTTATAACATGTAAGAATATATATTTTTTTATAAATAAGTTCCATTTTTGGGTACCCCCTCATATATAAGTGACTGACATTTAAACACGTAAGAACACACCATTTTTATAAAAAAGCTGTTTTTTTGAGGGTCTCCCCTCATATATCTGTGATTCACATACACATATGTACACACATATATATACACATATATTTTTTACCTGCAAGATTTAAAATGTTGAGATCCAAGTTTAAATATGTTAGTGAGCACTGACTGAATTATACTGATTTATTAATTCATTCTTTCAATAAACATCTGTGTGCCAGGCACTGGAAATGCAACACTGAACATGACAGACACAGTGCCTTCTGTCATGGAGCTTATAATCTACAGATAATTAGCAATGCAGAGAATTAAAACAGGTAATCACTGCAACTTTACGTTACACAGTTAGAACTGGCCTTTCTGCTAAGGTGATATTTAACTGAAACTTGAAGTCTGAGGACTCAATCCATGAACATCGAGGGGTGAACAATTCAGGGGAAGGCCGTACCTAGTGGAAAGCCTGTAAGGCAGGACTCGTATAACCAAAAATAAGGAAAGGTGGTTTGAGATGAGGTGAATAGTTTGGCAGGGGTCAGATGACATGGGGATCTACAAACCCAAGTAAGGAGCTCATATTTTGTTATAAATGTAATTGGAACCATTGTATGCTTTTTAGCAGGGCTATAATGTGATTTTTGGTATATTTTTCCATGACTCTTTGGTTGCTGTGTGAAGAATGAATAACATGAAAGGCAACAATGGAAACAGACATACAGTCAAGACAGCAGTCACCCAGGGAGAGATGACGGTAATCTGAATAGAGTGACTATACATAGATGCTTTGTAGGTCAAGTTCTAAAAACTCAATGAATTAAATGTGAGAAACAAGGGAAAGAAAGATGTAAAGCCCCTAGACGTTTGGTTCAAGCAACTAAATGAATGGTATTACATTTAATAAAAAAGCTAAAGAAACTGGAAGAGAATGTTTGGTCAATGAACAGGGAATCAACTATTTTGTTTATGTTAAGTTTGAGATGTCCATTAGTAGGCTGTTGAGTCCACAGATCCAGACTTCAGGAGAGAACAAAGGACTTGGTATGGTGTCATGGGATATTTAGATGTTATTTCGAGGTCTGAATCAAGTGAGGCAACCTAGGAAGAGTGTAGCCAAAACAAAATCTGGCGGTTAGTGTGGTAAAGATAGTACTCATAACTTGAGTTTTTAAACTGGGAATATATTGGTTTGAAAGAATATCATGAATTCATTGAGTTCATTTTCCTTTAATGGAGATGTGGGTGGGTAGGAACTCGACCTAAAAGCTCCAAAAAGAATACAATAAGATTAATAATGATTACTAAATAAGACAAGTCTTCAATAGCTAAGCACACCCTTGTAGACAGAGGAATCCAGAGTCCTACCTCACTCAGTGTCATCATTTCATTACGACATTTGTCCAGTTGATTCTGCAATTCATTCTGGCTCTCTAATAGTTGTAAACCATACTGTGCGGCCTTTAATCGCTCTTCTTCAACCTCTTTGAGCTTGGAACGAAGATTTATAATTATATCTTCCTCCATGTTCTATTCTTGGTTTTTGGCCTACCCTAAATAGAGGAAATAAAACCACTTAAACAAAAAACTCCATGCAATGGTATCAGTAACAGAAGAAATATATCTACTCAATACTACTGTTATATATGAAGACACAGTATTAAAATCTTCCTGACTTAGCCAAATTTGCATCCTTGCTCCAAGAACAAGAATTTTTCTGAGGATTCTGTTATCTGATTTAAGATAAAATAAAAAAGAATAGAAATATATTTAATTTTGCCTCTAAATCATTAAGGAATTGTTCAGTTGCTATATGCCAAGCTTCCTTAAATACTAAGGTAGGGTTAGTCTCATAACTGTACCACTATCCGTTTAATCAAAAGTTGAGAACAATGAAAGAAACTTTTCAGTAGCATCACTTCTACTTAAAACATAAAAAGGAAGCTTTGAATGAGGTTCATAAGATAAAACAAGAAATATCAATGTCTGATTTTTCACAAGTGTTAACTTCCTAAACATTAAAACTGCTTTCTTAAAAAGAGACTCACTAGTATTTTCCTAGTTATTCATGAGAGCATGCAAAATAGAAACCATATTCAGAGGAATTAAAGGACATGCTTTCATTCTAGATTTTCAAGCAAACACTTAAGTATTAAAGAAACATTCTACTTTAACTCAATCTCATTCATTATCCTTTCCTATTTGGCTCCAGTCTCTTAAGCCAGACTTACCTTGCCTTCAAGGAGCACCGGGCTATTACTGGGGTGTTCCCCCAAGTCTCAAGTCAGTGTAGTCATGCACTGAACAAGTATTTCTTGAATACTTTATTTATGAGGCTCTATTCTGAGCACTTCAGATTCATTTGGGAATAAATAGACAAAAAAGTTCTTTTGTGACACATTCCAGGAAAATAAAATAAACAAGTAATAGCATATTAATTACATTTGAAATGGTAAATAGAGGGGAAAATAGAATAGAATAAGGAGCTGGGAAGAAGAGTTAGGTAGTATAAGTAGGAGAGAAGATGAATTAGCCATGCAGCTATTTAGAGGGAGAATGTTCCAGGCAGAGAGAAAGCCCTGCAGCTGAAGGAAGTCTAAAGAATGAACAATAGAATTTGTGTTGAGAAAATACAGATAGTGGACAAGTCAGCCCATTAAAAGGATTTTGGCTTCTACTCTGGGTAAAATGGCACGTCAATCCAAAGTGTAGAGTAGAGGATTTGATGTAATTTAAAAGGATTATTTTGGCTCCTATATTGAATAGTGAAGAGGGAAATAAGGGTAGAAGCAGAGACTATGTGAGAAGATGGCTCAGACTGAGAGCACAGGAGGCAGTGAGAAATGGCCTGATTCTGCATATATTGTGAAGGTAAGGTAAGGTGAATGTGAGTTTCAGACAGATGGAATATGGGATGTATGAAAGAGAGAAAAGTCAAAAATGTCTGCAAGGCTTCTAGCCTGGGCAACTAGTAAAATGGAGTTGTTATCAGTTGCAGCATTAACGTAAAGAATGTTTTGGTAGGAAATTAGGAATTCAATGAACGGTGTCAAAAAAAGCAGTTGGATATATAAGTGGGAGAGATGTCTAGGCTAGATATATAAATCTGGGATTGTCAGCATATGGAGGATGAATATAATTAAAGAGAAAGGACTGAAGATTGAACTCTGTTATGAGGTGCATAAGGCAGCAAAGTATACTAAGGAGTGACCAGTGAGGCAGGAAGAAAATGAGGAATATGTGTTGTCCTAGAAGCCAACACACAAAGTGTATTAAGGAAGTGGAAGTGTTAATCATGCCAAATGCTGCTGCTAAGTCAAATAAGGTGGGAACAGAGCAGTGGCTATTGGATTTGAATCCTTGAGGTCACTGGTGACAACAAGAGCAGTTTGATACAGAGGTAGAGGTGAAAGCTTGACTGGAATGTATTTGAATGAGAATGGCAAGAGACGAATAAAGATGGCAAGTACAGTTTTGTTGCAAAGGAGAGCAGATAAATGGGGCAGTGGCTGGAAAGGAAGAAGAGACAAGTTTTTTAAAATTTATTTTTAGATATATAAACTAACAGTATGCTTGTAGACCACAGGATGCATCCAGTAGAGAAGAAAAACTGATGATATAGAAGCACTGAAAAACTGTTAGACTAACATCCCTGAATAATGGTGATGCCTAATATAGAGGAACTGGTTTTAGATAGGAGCATGGGCATTTCATCTAAAGTTAAAAAAAAAAAAAATCAAAGTATACGAGGACAGATGTTGATAAGTAGGTATAGTGGTGGAAGTATGAATAAGTGCCCTTCTGACTGCTTCAATTTATCAATGAATTAGGAAGCAATGTCTTTGGAAATGGAGAGAGAGAACTTGCAGAGATTTAAGAGAGAAGAAAAGGTATCCTAGGTTATCCCAGCCTGGCAGTTATTGCTCTAAAATGGAAGACCTTTTCAAAGCCTGTACATAAAGGGGCCAACCAGTGAGTTGTTGTACTGTTAATAATAACTTATATTTGTTGAGGATTTGCCATTTGCCAAGGTAAGTACTTAAAATGCATTATTGCATCTAATTTTCTCGAAAAGCCTGTGTTAAGTAAATATTATCATCTCCATCTACCAAAGGAAAAAAAGTGGTGTTACAACCTCAAGACATTCCAGCCAGGCATCTCTAGGAAAGCCAAAAAATTAGTTCTCATTTATCAAAAGATTTGCTAGAATTCCTATTATGTCAGACTCTATGCTAGTGAGTACACAATGGTGACCCAAAACAACATTCCTGTCTTTTTGAATCTTACAGTCTATTAGTGGAAAGGCATTAGATCAAACAAACTCAGAAGTTACAAGTGTGCTAAGTGCAAGAGGGAGAGATGTATGCGACGTGAGCCTGTAACAAGAGGGAGCTGCCCAAATCTGGAAGGTGTGGGGTAGATGGGAAAGTGGACAAGAAAGATTTCCCTAATGAGGTGACTTTTCAGAAGACATCTAATGGATGAGAAAGAATTAACCTATCAATCAGCCTACAAAGAGAGGTAGCCACAGTTGAGTAACAACCACAGTTAATGTGTGCCAAACATAGATGCTTGGTGCTTTGTATATATTATCTTATTCAGTCCTCTCAACAACTCCATGAGAAAGAAGATATTTCCATCATTTTACATATATGCAAACTGAGGCACAGAAAGATTAAGTCACTTGTCAGGGTTAGTGGCCAAGTGAGATGGAAACCAGAATCTAGCCCAAAGCCTTTTCAGTCCAACCACTTTTCAGTCCTGCCTCTCAAAAAACAGCATACACAAAACACTTGGGAGATAGGAAGTTCTGGGAATGAAGCTGTCCGAATTCTACCACACGTCCACTACTCACTGGCTGCATGAACTTGGACAAGCTGTTGAATATCTTGTTTCATCATCTATAAAACATGGACAATATAACACCCCCCAATCGGGTCACTGATAAGATTAAATGACTTAATGGATGAAAAGCACCTGACAGGCTGGAGCAGTCCTGTCCAACAAATATATAACGCGAGTCATTTATGTGATCTTAAGTTTTCTAAACGCCACATTTTAAAATAAAGGAAACACAGGTGAAAAATTAATCTTAAAATTTTATTTAAGCAAATACACCTGAAATATTATCATTTCAACATGTAATTGTTACAGAGATTAATGAGATACTGCTCTTTTGCTCACTATCTTTGAAATTCAGTGTGTATTTTACATTTGCACCATTTCTCAATTCGGGATAGTGGCTACCGTTCCGGATAGCGCAGGTCCAGCAGCTGTCATCATTCCGAGGCCCAGGCAGCCGACCCGGCCATATTTACCCCGAGTCACCAAGGGCGGCGAGGGGGTCCAACCGAAGACTGCGACCGGCTCGAAACCCAACTGATAAGAACTCAGGGTTCCGGAGAAGAAGGTGTTTCAGATAAGGTCCTCCTACGAAACCCAGGCCCCAGGTTTCCTTAAGCCCTGCTCTCCTCTCTCACCGCCGCTCTCCACATCCATCTCCCACCAGGGCCCGTAGCCCTACCTCTCTCCTTACCCTGGTTCCCTGCTGCTGCAGTCGGTGGCTCGTCACGAGGGCTCCGGACGGCCAGATTCCGCACGCCAACTCCCAACCACAGAGAGGCCGGCTCTCTCGAGTTAACTCTCGAGTAAGCGCCAGGGCTTTTTGAATGCAGTTCCCGCGAGAGCTCCCACGGCTCACGAGATGTTCCGCCCCAACCGCGCGTTCATAACTAGCCGGGAGAAACTCCCGACAGAGCGCCCCGCCCTCCCTGCAGCGACTGCGCAGGTGCGGGAGGCAATCCGCGGGACTGGCGCAGGCGCGGACGTGCTCCTCTCCCGTTCCTTTCATTTGGGGCTGGTACCCTGGGTGTCTTCGGGGCATCGTGGATTTTGTTTGTTTGCTATTTTGTTTTGTTTTTTGTTTGTCTGTTTACGACGGTGTCTTCTGGAGGGACAGTGTCGCAGGCGACGGTGGAGAGTGCCCACTGTCACATCGTGCCTACCTCACACGCCCCGCCAGTGTCATCGGGGAGCCCTCCCTCTGGCATCTGTCTTTGGGTCCCAGGAACCTGGATCCGTGTGCCAGTATCTAAGAGCATCATGTGGCAAAGCCACGGTTACCATTACAGGCCAGGATGGTGGTTATCATAATACTGGCCTTCACATTGAGCCCTGTGTTGTACAGATGACTTCATTTAAGGCCGCAAACAGCCTGATGAGGTCGGTAGATAACAATACCCCTCTTGTTCTACAGAGAAAACAAAGCCCCAACAAAGTGTCTTGTCCCAGTGGTAAAACTAGAATTTGAATTAATGCAGTCTGCTTCTAGAGTCCAAGCTCTTGTCTGCATGTGTTTTTAATAACAATGTTTTTGTAAACCTGATGCCCATTCACTATTTTAAAAATTAAGCAATCAGAAGTAGGAAATAGCCAACATTTAGTGAGCAATGCTGAGTCGTGGTATGCTTTTGAGGCATCTTTTTCTTGCCTATTTGAGGACTTCACTGTAACTCCCTTTTCATCAGCAGCTTCCCCCCCCCAGCTTCCCAATCAGCAAATAAACATGCTGTTATTATTTCCAATGAAGAAAATAATTATAGCCTCCTTGACCCCAGTCAGCTATCACCCCTCCCCCTTTTTTTGTCTTCTGTTTGTAACAAAAATTCCTGGGGACAAAGAAGTTTACACCCACTGTCTCCACTTTCTTACATTTTATTCTTTTCCCCCTCATTTCAGCCAGGGTTTGGTCCCAACCAATATTGTGAAATGGTTCTTATCAAATTCACCAGTGATTTCTATTTTGCAAAATCCAGCCATCAATATTTAGTCCTTGCTTTTCTTGACATTTGACAGAGTTGATTGTTCTCATTGAGTCTTTACGTATGTATTGTGATGCCACATTCTCCTTACTTTCTCTTTTTGGTTTTCTTTGCAGACTCCTATTTCTGACTGAGCCAGGCCAGACCACAAGGTTGATCTGGGTTTTAAGACTGGCAGCAGTGATGCCTTCAAGTTGCTCACAATGTAGCCTAGCAAATGCATCCAGAGCTCCAATGAGCCCTGTGTTCTTGGAGAAATGAAACACAGAAATGAAGGCATCACATTCCATTTTCACTACCATTAACAAGATTCCTCAACTTAGGAGTCAGGAAGATATTCTTCTAGCCTAAGCCAGTTGTGTCAAAGGAGGGGTCTATTTTGTCTAGATGCGCCTTTAAAACTTCACAGTGCACCTAAGCAACATAGGCATATAGAGGGAACATCACTCAAAATAATAAAAGCCATATGTGACAAACCCACAGCCAATGTCATCCGAAACGGAGAAAAGTTGAATGCATTCCTCCTCAGAACTGGAACAAGGCAAGGATGTCCATTTTCACTACTCCTATTCAACATAGTACTGGAAGTCCTAGCCAGAGCAATCAGTCAAGAAAAAAAATAAAAATAAAAAGTATCCAAATTGAAAAAGAAAAACTGAAAGTATCTCTATATGTCATCGGTATGCTCTTAAACCTACAGAATTCTACTCCTCCAAAAGACTCCTGGACGTGATAAATGAGTTTGGTGAAGTTTTAGGATACAAAATCAACACACATAAATCAGTAGCACTATTGTACACCAATAGTGACCAAGCTGAGATTCAAATCAAGAACTCAATTGCATTTACAATAGCAGCCAAAAAAGCTAAAATACCTAGGAATATAATTAACCAAGGAGGTGAAAGGTCTCTACAAGGAGAGCTATAAAACTGATTAAAGAAATTGCAGAGGACACAAACAAATGGAGATACATCCCATGCTCATGAATTGGAAAAATCAGCATTGTTAAAATGACCATATTACCCAAAGTAAACTACAGATTCAATGCAATCCCTATCAAACTACAGACATTATTTTTCACATAATTAGAAAAATAAATTCTAATATTCATATGGAACCAAAAAAGAGCCAGAATAGCCAAAGCAATCCTATGCAAAAAGAACAAAGCTGAAGGCATCACATTATCTGACTTCAAATTACACTTCAAGACTATGGTAACCAAAACAGCATGGTACTGGTACAAGAGCAGACACGTGGATCAGTGGAACAGAATAGAGAATCCAGAAATAAACTCAAATACCTACAACCAACTGATCTTTGTCAAAGTAGACAAAAACACACATTAGGGAAAGAACACCCTATTCAACAAATGGTGCTGGGAAAATTGGATAGCTACATGCAGAAAAATGAAATTTAAATCCTACCTCTTCCCATATACAAAAAAGAAAAAAGAAAAGAAAACTCAAGATGGATTAAATACTTAAATGTATGACCTGAAACCATAAAAATCCTAGAGGAAAACCTAGGAAAAACTCTTATGGACATTGGCCTAAGCAAAGATTTATGGGTAAAACCCCAAAAGCAAATGTAACAAAAACAAAAATAAACAAGTGGGATTTAATTAAACGAAAAAGCTTCTGCACATCAAAAGGAATAATCAACAGAGTAAATAGGCAACCCACAAAATGGGAGAAAATATTTGCAAACTATACATCCTACAAAGGACTAATATCCAAAATCTACAAAAAAATTCAAACAAATCAGTAAGAAAAAAAGCAAGTAACCCCATTAAAAAGTGGGCAAATGACATGAACAGACATTTCTCAAAAAAAGATATACAAATGGTCAATTAACGTATGAAAAAATGCTCAACATCATACATCATCAGGGAAATGCAAATTAAAACCACAATGAGATACTATCTTACACCAGTCAGAATAGCTATTATTAAAAAAATCAGAAAACAATAAATGCTGGTAGAGATGTGAAGAAAAGAGAACACTTACACACTTTCTTGATAGGAGTGCAATTAGTACAACCTCTACGGAAAGCAGTACAGAGATTTCTCAAACAACTAAAAATAGATCTACCATTGGATCCAGCAATCCCACCACTAGATGTCTATTCAAAGGAACGGGGCCATTATATGAAAAAGACTCCTGCACCCGCATGTTGATCACAGCACATTTCACAATAGCAAAGATATGAAATCAACCTAAATGCCTATCAGCCAACTGATCAGTGGATAGTGAAAATGTGGTATATGTACACTGTTAAATACTACCCAGCTATCAAAAAGAACAAAATAATGTCTTTTGCAGCAACTTGGATGGAACTGGAGAATATCATACTAAATGAACTAATTCAGGGAAAGAAAACCAAACACTGCATGTTCTCACTTATAAGTGGGAGTTAAACTAAGGCCATGCAAAAGCATAGAGAATGGTGTAATGGACACTGGAGACTCGGAAGTGGGAGGGAAGGAGAGGGAGGAGGGATGGAAAATCACCTATTGGGTACAATGTGCAAAGGTGGGGGTGTGGTTCACTTAAAGCCCAGACCAAAAACCATTTGTACCCCTCAGAGCTATTTAAACAAAAATAAATTTTAAAAAACTTCACAGTGCAGGTGGCACTTCAAGCAGGGCCTTGAAAAATGACAGAGCTAAGGAGGAGTGCACTCAGGAGGAGGGGCAGCATTAGCGGAACCGTAGAAACTACCCATATCATAATTATGGTCATTCTTTAGAACAGCCTGGTTAGGGTGCTACTGATTCCACCACTGGACACTAGATGTCACAGGTGAAATATATCCTGGATGGTCTGCTTCTTAGGATAACTTATATAGTACTGATTGATAGAACCAGAGACAGATCTCCATAGCCAGGTAAGTTCCACATACCACACTCTAAATACCAAAAGCCAGGGAAAACTGTCTTTTTCAGTTTACATAAGAAGAGATGGGACTTTATCTCCTCACACAGTAGTGGCTTCACCAAGCCTAGGACGGGAACAAAAATTCCCTTCCCTTCATTACAAGTCCTAATAGTATAGCTGTTCAAAACCCAGATAGTCTGCTGTAGTGAACTTTGTCATCACTTCTTTAGTGTGACTGTTCTAGTAGAAAAAAGAGGCTTCATGAGCAGAAATAGTGCAGAAGGAAGTGTTACGTTGCATAGAAAGCTATATATATTGTGACATGAACTTATTGAATTATTATTTTTGTTGCTGCAATGAATAGCCTCTGTACTCAAGGAACTTAGAGTTTCGTGGAAGAGACATTTACCAAACAATGAATCCTTACTTAGAGGATGGCTTAGGTCCTCTTGTTTCTTCATATTGTTAAGAAGAACTGCAAGCTAATCTTTGTTGGAATCAAATAATAACAAAAAGCTCAGGACTCAGACACAGAGTTTCCAAATAAAAATGGGATTAATGTATAAAGTTCCAGCTGGGCTCAGTGGCTCAGCCTATAATCCCACGCCTTTGGGAGGCTGAGGTGAGTGGATTGCCTGAGCCCGTGGGTTCGAGACCCGCCTGGGCAGTGAGACCTCACTCTACAATAAATCAAAAAATCAGCCGGGCGTGGTAGCGCATGCCTGTAATTCCGGCTACTTGGAAGGCTGAGGCGGAAGGATCCCCGGAGCCCAGCAGGTCAAGGCTGCGGTGGCCAGGAGCGGCCACTGCACTCCAGTCTGGGCAACACAGTGAGACTCCTACTCAAAAAAAAAAAAAAAAAATGTGTAAAGTTCCATGAGTCAGAGGATGGGACAGGAGATGAAGTTCTGGGCATTACACTCAAGGTTGTGGTCACCGAAATTTGAGAATGACCCAGGTCAAGAAAAGAGAGCGAAGAAAGAGCTGCATGCAGGACTTTGGGGATTGTCCTAATTAATGGAATAGGAGGAAAATGAGAATCCAACAAAAGAAATGGAGGACCCATATGAGAATAGATCAGGAAATTGAATTGTCACAACTCCTACTGTGATGATTAGGCATCAAAATGAATAATTGTACCAGGCAAGCGGATTTGAGTGTTTAATAGTAATAATGACAATGAAACCCCACCTGTAGTCTCTCCACTGTACAGCACCAGCTTCAACTCTTAATGAGTCTTATTGCTATACTCTTTTTCTCTCTAAGTAGGTGCAGTCTCACCCAGAGCAAGGGTGCACCACTCCAGTATGGTAGATATTTATTAGCTAACATTCCAGCATCAATTCCTTGCTCCTTTTCCTCCCCAAAGCGTTCGGATTATTCTCTCTTACCATCTGTTTTTAGCCATAGGGATCCTTTACAACTGATCCTATGCCTCATCTCCAGGACATCCCTTCACCCTGGTTACGGTAATCAGTTCAACTGGACACGTGACGGAATCCAAGACAATGGGACAAAATGAGACTTTTCACTAGGACTGCTGGAAAAATAAATTGTGTTAGCTGCCCCTGAAATGAACTGATTTGTGCCTTCCCCCCAAATTAATATGTTGAAGCCCTAACTCCCAATGTAACTGTCTTTAGAGAGAGAGCCTTTAAGGTTAAATGAAGTCTCAGAATAGGGCCCTAATTAGTAGGGCTGGTGTCCTTATACAAGGAGGAAGAGACATCAGAACATTCTCTCTCTCTCCCAACCACCACACCCTGTGTGCACACAAAACAAAGACCATGTGAGACACAGCAGGAAGGTGTCTGCAACCCGAAGAGAGAGGCCTCGCCAAAACCAACTTGGATCTCGAACTTCTAGCCTCCCGAACTCCAGAAGAAATGTTTGTTGCTTAAACCACCTAGTCTGTGGTATTTTATTATAGTTGCCCAAGCAGACTAATCCACCCTCTGTACTTGAACTCCGTAGTCCAGAGCTTCCAGCCTGGATTGTCCCTCTTGGGTTCATGAGGGACAAATCTGCTTGAAAATGGAATCAGAAGCAAAGCTGGTAAACAGAGAGTAAGAAAAGAGCTCTGATCACGCCATTTGAAACCTGTATAAAACCTCTTGTGAAGCTGGAGCTATCCCTGAACTGTTTAGTTTTTGCTCCATCCAAACAACTTCCATTTCAATTTTCTGTTGCTTTCAACATAAAACATTCTAACCAATACATGCAGTAACACTTGTGTCTGAGCTTGAGCAGACAAAGTTACCTGTTGTGTTTAACCTGCCAAGTTTTCATTCTATATTTAGGACTTTATGAGGCTAAAACTGAAAGTTGCTAACTTCCAGAAATAGGATCTGGCTTCTTGGGAAAAAATGCCTTTGCTGAATCAAAAGAAAAGTGTTTTCTAAGTAAAGGGGCTTAGTGGGTAGTGGAGGAAAACAATTCAAACATCTCATGTGTAATCCCTTTCTTGGTCCCACTTTAGATTACCACCACACCACACACATGTAAACTGACTTCTTAGGCAATTTTAACACCTAAGTAATTTAGAATTAAGATTGCATGTTTATATCAGTTATGGTTTTTACTTGCCAAGAATAGTACCCAGCCTAATTAAATATATATATATATATATATATATATATAAAGTATGCATATAAAAAACTACAACCCTAACCTTTGTAACTATTCACAAAACCATAATTGCTACTTATGAACTCCTATTTTCTAGTACCCATTACATATTCTTTTTATTTTCTGACAGTGCCTTAACTGAGACTCTTTATCCAGTAGGGCACTCCAGGTATTCACTGCTGGAAAAAGATATTCATTAGTCATAATTTATAGTACTTACTATTCTGTTGGCCCAAATTTACTTGGCCCAAGTCATGGAGGGATGGGATGAAACTTGGGTTCTTATTCTCTCTCTCTCTGCAAGCTTGAAAGTGACATGCTATTTTGAAATCAGTTGGAAGATGCGGTTGCTGCCTTGATGTCATAATGCTTAGTTTAATGTATTTTATTTCTAGGAAAAACAATTTGGAAGTGCACACAGTAGACAAGGAAATTGATGAAGCTGCATCCTCAGATGAGCAGCTGGATACACCTGTCCAGAAATAACTCAAAAGCTATCTCCTGCCTGTTACCACTAGGTGGCAGTCTTTGCAAATATTTTATCTAAAGGGAGTTTTTTTTTGTTTTGTTTTGTTTTGTTTTGTTTTTTGTTTTTTTAAACAGTTGAGTTTTTAAAATTGCTACATAAGTAAATTGCATGCAGGTGAGGGTTTGGGCTTCTAGAGAGCCCTCTCTCCCCCTTGGTAGTAAACATGGTACCTAATGGGTGGTTGTATGCTGAAGGGAGCATCTTTGTTGCAGACGTTAGATTGTTTGGGGGAGACGGTTACTTGCTAGTTTCAGCTACTTTAACCAGATTCACGTATTTGTTATAACCTACACTCTTAGTCATTTGAGATCACATTTCTTTCTCATCTGGAACACTCTTTTCTTCTCTTAATTCCTTCGTTTCATTCTTTTCTTCAGAGCAGGCCTATGACTAATGGTTAAGCATAAAATATATGTTCTGGAGTCAGCATCTGGGTTCACTTGTAGGCTCTATTACTTCCTAGATGTGGCTACCTTTAATAAGCCACTTGGCCTTTTTTGGCCTCAGTTTTCCCATGTAAAAAATTGGACAAACCTAATTCAGT
The DNA here is from genome assembly GCF_000164805.1 of Carlito syrichta. Classification (NCBI taxonomy): domain Eukaryota; kingdom Metazoa; phylum Chordata; class Mammalia; order Primates; family Tarsiidae; genus Carlito; species Carlito syrichta. The sequence goes on along the minus strand of NW_007251024.1, from coordinate 85,935 downwards.
AGATTGTCACTAACACTTTTCGTTTCTTTTCTTTTCTTTCTTTCTTTTTTTTTTTTTTTTTTTTTTTGAGTCAGGGCCTCACTCTGTTGCCCAGGTTGGAGTGCAGTGGCACAATCACTAACTCACCATAGCCTCCTGGGCTCAGGCCATCCTTCCACCTCAGCTTCTGGAATAACTGGGATTACAGGTGTATTCTACCATGCTCAGCTAATTTTTTTTATTTTGTTTTTTGTAGAGATGAGGTTTTGCTATGTTGCCTAGGCTGGTCTTGAACTTCTAGGCTCAAGCAATTCTGCATTGGCCTCCCAAAGTGCTTGGGATTACAGGCATGAGCCACCATGTCTAGCCTTGTGATTGTCACGTTTTTAAAGCACACTTTTAAAGCACTTTTAGCATCATGTCAATAAATTGCACTTTTAGCATCATGTCAATAAATTGGAACTTTTATTATTAAAAGTTATGAATTTCTCACCTAGGATATCTCCCACACATACAGTTCATAGCATCTTGTTCTTACGCTTCAGAACACCTATAATTGTAGTGATTTGTGTAATTTATGTCTGCCTTCCTCACTAAACTGTAACCTCTTTGAGGATAGATGAGGCCTATATATGTCTTTCTCACAATGGTTCTCCCAGAAAGTATCATAGAGACATGAGAGATACTAAAAGTCAAGTTTGATGAATAAGTGAAAAAAAATTCACACTCAAATTACTAGCATTATATAAAATTCATTGATTTAAATGGGAAATCTATAAACTCTTTGATCTCTTTGCAAGATCAAAGTAACATGTAAAAGAATTGCATGTTAATCCCAAGTGAAAAATGCTGAACATTTATTAATCAGTTTACATAAAATAAATTAAATGTCCCAGAGGCAGTATACCAAATAAGTAGTTTGGGCATTTGATGCCCTCCGAAATTTTAATTGCTTTATTCACCTATGACAATATAGGTGTCCCTCACTTGAACCAATATTTCTTCACTGAGTATTTATTGATGTAGTCTCTGCAGTTCAAGCATTTTCAATGTTCTGGGGAACTTGGTATGTAAAATAACCCTTATGGAGAGGTCTGCAAAGCAAAGAATCCTTGGCTTAAATAAATGTTCGTTTTTGTGTAAATACTGAATTTCATGTATTAAGTTCTCTTAAAAGAAGAGCTACCCCTGATGAACTTGTAGTTCTAAAACACATGTTTTTCTAATATTTTATCATGTCATGGATGGGTTTATGTATCTCCTCCAAAACAAATCTGGCCCATTAATTTTCCAAACTGGAAAATATTAAAAACAGTGTACAATTCCAGTAATCCTTAAAGTCTTTTAGTTATGAAATGATCAACTAAGCATGTAAGAAGGTCTAAAGCACAGTCATGAGAAATGTTAAATGTTTGTTTCTAAAAGACAATTTTATATTCCCAAAGTTTTCTCAAAATATGAGGAGTGAGAAAGTGTTCTGTGGGTTTGAAATACCCTATACAGACAGTAAAACTCTCCCTTTCTTCCTATCATGGTGATTAAATTTGAGGTGGCCCTGACAATAAATGTGCCCCTTTCTTTGTATTAATTATTGCTTTACTGGTTCTGTTTACCTCTCCACTACCTGGAGGATGCTGGGACCCTGGCTCCATCACAAATGGATTCCATCCACTCACCCACAACACATCACATGCTGCTGGCAGTCTGTGGCCACTTTTGATAAATTGTTCAGTCTTGTGAAATACTTTTCTAAACTGAAGTTCTGGATCCCATCAGGTGTCTTCTCTGACAGCCATATCTTTCTTTGGCTCTCAGATGACCCAAGCAGCTGGGGTAAAGCCCATATCCTCCCACAAAGTATGCTTCTTTGGAAATACAGGGTCTATCGGCTTTTGGCACTCAAGTCATGCTCTTGCATTCTCTATTAGATCAGGACCGAATAATCTCTCAGGGGTGAGTAACCTTTTAAATGTTGGAGGACTAACAGTTCCAGGGACCAGTGTGCATTTAGCACTTTGTAAGAAAGGTCAGCAACCTTTATGACTATATTTGTATTAGCAAGGCCCAGATTACTTTTTTTCTTCTTTGAGTTAGTCTGGAGGTTGGCATCACAACCCCCCCCTTTTTTTCATGTCTATCCAGCAGTTTGTGCATTGAGCAATCTCTATATACAAAGTATGGCTTCTGAGTTGCATGGACATGAGATCATTATTACAATTATATCTGATTGAAGGCAAGGAGTTATGGCAGAGTCCTGGGTGACTGTCATTCTCTCATTTATAAAACTCCTGGAAAAGAATTAATAAGCATCCTATAAGCAGAGCCAGAGTTAAGTTCTTGAAAACAATATCCCATTCATAAGGTTTAAATCTCCAAGCCAACATGGGAAAAATAGGTTTAAAAAGTAACATCTAATTTATTTTTCAATATGGCCGGAGGGTCAGATTTCATTCCTACTCCTACAAAAGTAATTAGTGCCGCTCTCATCCTAAGAAACGGAGGTATATTAGGTTCGAAGAGTGTTTTTCACACTTTGTTCTATATTAGAAACACCTGAAGAGCTTTTACAAATCCTGATGCCCAGGCTGTACCCAGCACTAATTAAATTGGAATGTCTGGGGTGGGTTACAGGCATCAGTGATTTTTAAAAATTTCTGGGTGTATCTAATGTGCAGCAAAGTTTAGAAACCTTGAATTAAAACTTCATCCATTCTCTACTCCACTTCAGCTGTTCTTCGTCACCTCTTTAGCTCAATGTTCCCTCATCTAACTGCTCGTTAGAATCATGGGCGTCTTTGAAAAACCTTGTTCTGATTCACCAGGTCTAGGGCAGGGTGTAAGCATCAGATACGTTTAGCTGTTTCCTGAGTGGCTCTAACAGGCGGTCACGATGGAGAATCACCAGACTAGCCGATCATAGAAGGAGGTAAGATACGGTGGATGTTTCACATGTTTCTGGCAGTTAAGAGCCTTATACATTTTTAAAATTTCTGCTCTCTGACTTTGTTGAGTGAATTTTCTTCTTCAGTTCACTAGGCTGTAAAGTCTAACCATTTTCCAGAATCTGTGTTAGCAATATTGCCTGACAAAATACAGGATACCCAGTTAAATTTGATTTCGGCTAACTGAATATTTTTTCATGTAAAATGCCCATGCAGTATCTGGTATGTATCATAAAAACTATTTGCTGTTACTTGAAGTCCAAACATAACTAGCACCCTATCATTGTATTTGCTACTTCTGGCAGCACTAATTGGCGGGAGAGTTTGTCTTACCCTTGTGAAAGTCAGCAGCTGAATTTGCATTGGGGAAAGCACCATTCCTTGAATTTCAGGGTTTGTAGCTTATCTTTTAGCGCTTACCTTCTTGCTGCAAAGGCAGTGGGTTAAAAACCATCAACAGTTTGGGAGTTAAAATCTGATTAAAATCCCCCGGTGAGCCAAGAAGACCTATATTTTCCTTTTGTTTAGGGTGCCATTGTGTGACCCACAGGAAGAGTACAGGAGAGGAGGGATGTCACTGTGTATGTCAATAAAATATGGAAAGAGGTGAAGACCTGATTGTTGAGTCTAAGCTTTGGTCCCGGCACCCTAGCTCTGGGTTCTGAAAGGAATCACCATTTTGCCATTTAGACCTTTTTTGATGATTTCAAGCACCTCAGACTTGCTCCCTCCCTCCTTTTTGCACATTATTTCTTCTTAATCTATCTGAAAATCAGATGCTTGCTGCCTTAGCTGTAGTTGCGATAGTTTCCAGGTGGAACTATTCTCATAGTAAGTCTGAACTAATGGAAACTTTGGAAGCCGCTGATCTCAGGAGGTGTCCCAGGCAGTCTGGATACCTTTCTGCCTCAACCTCCAAGGACTATTCACCACTAGCTGATTCCTGAAATTTCCTTCCTCTCCACCATCCCTAATAGGCCTTGAGCTGTAAATAAAAGTCGTGGGTGGGTATATTTCTTGGCCAACAGCAGGTTCTCTACAAAGGGACAGGGAGTGAGATTTCACGATAATTCCCAGAAAACAGGTGTTATAATGATTTTACCAAATTGGAGCCTGACATTTTGATGAATAACTCTCGAGCACCCCCTCATAATTTCCTCCATGGAGGAGATAGGCAAACAGGTAATATGTCAAATCCCCCTTTGAGGGTCCAAGTTTACTAATGGAAGGAGGTGAAACAGGTGAAGCACATTAACTTTTAACCTGTTAACATTGATTTTTTTTCACTAAGCATTAGATGTTTAAAGGGGAAATGCACACTGGCAGAAAGGAGATGAGACAAAGGGTGACAGGAAGGGGTTGGAAGCTGGCCTGCATCATGGAACATATTTGCAAGCCAGCTGGGCCCACTTTGCACAGATGTTTTTATAGGAACAAGAGGGAGGGGCATGTGTTCTAAGGTTCAACACATTAGCAAAGCCTTGGAATATCTTTTTCAGCAGAGTTCCTCCTTTCTCACTTCGGCTAGAGGGGGCTGAGAGGCTTTGGGGTAATTTTATTGCTCAACCTGAATTCAAGGAAATTGCATATAATGATAATAAGGCTTTTCACCAAGTTCATTTAAAAGGGGTCAATTTAGTTTGGGTTTTTTTGTTTGTTTGTTTTGTTTTGTTTTTGTGTGCCAACTCTGAAAAGCAAAGAGCTGCATGATTATTCATTTATAAATTGATAAAACAATCCTATTACCATCAACTCTTTTAATTATAGGTGAACAAATGTGAAGCTATTTGGAGAAATACTTTCAAGATGTATCTCCTTGTCTCTAAATGTGGAGAGTGTTTTATTACAATGGAGGGCTAGTCCTCCCTTCCCCAGATGATTGACTTGTCTTCCACATTCTGCCTGAATGTTTCAGTTGTATGTCTATGCAGCGTGTGTTCCAGAAAATGGAGGAAGTTGGTTTTTCTATTAAGTTGGAGGTCTGCAAATTAGTGGCCTACCGTTGTGCTATTTGGCCCACACACCATGCAAGGGGAAAAAACCTTTGTGCTAAAATTAGAAACTTGGGAATTTACACACACACACACGCACACGCACACACACACATGTGCATGGGCACACACACACACACACATACAATCTGGATTGCCAGCTTTTGTTGAAAAATCAGGAGATTTAGCTGTCCTGTGCCCACATGCCTCAGTCAACAATCCAGTGGATCCTGGTATTTTGTACTGGTATGCTCCTTCCAGTTCACCACAGCGCCTGTCACTTTATCACAGTGTTCACTCATTTAATGAAATGGGCCAGCTATATGGAGACATTTCTATTACCTGCATGTGTGGTTCCTGTATACATTTGAATTTGCCGTCCTTGCTGTGAGGCAAGATTAGATTACATTATCACTCCAGTGTCCTCCAAGCTGATTCTATGATTCTTCTCTTTTACAGAAATGGAGTTCTTAATATTGTTATAGATTATCTGCTATTCTGCTTGAGGAAAGAACTTGACTGTATTGTAACTCGAAAAGTCATTTCTATTGTATTTCAATTTAGTCTGCTTAGAGCGTGAATAAATTTTTGATCAACAGAATAACTCTTAAGTTGGTTTTCTTCTTGGCTGTGTTTTCATTGAGGAATATTAGAAAGTGATCATCTGGAGAAACTTATCTATAAATGAAAAATGAAATTAGTAATTTGGACATTCAGAAGTGGTTGCCTGAACAGGTAAAATCAAGCAAAGAAGTATTCAACTGTTGACTCTGCTAGACTTGGTGTCAGACAGCATTAACTCTAGAAGATACCTTAGAAATAAAATTTGATCCCTTCATTTTACAGATAAAATTGAACTTAATAGGGGTAAAGTTATTTATTCTTGATAAATTCTATGGATTAATGTCACAGCTCGGACCCAAACCTATCTCTTTTTACTTTAGCCCAGGCCAGTGTTATTTCTATTACCCTTATTGCCTCTAATGATCAGTTTTCAGTCTTGTTTACTATTTATTGCAATACGCATTATTTATAATAAAAACAATATTGTCATAACTCTATATTTTATCAGTGTCAGAATTATTTGTGATGAAATTGGAAGTCACTTCATAGGCACTTTTCTTGAAAATATAAAGATGATCCTTAATAATGAAAATGTATAATTTATATTTTAAGAAAAGCTTCAAACAACGGGAGATGCTAAGTAATTGTCTTTGCATGAATTCGGATGGCCTCCCTTACATCTTTCCTTTCATATCTGTGTGTCCATTTTCCGTAATGAATCCACATCACTTTTATAATTGTTAGCATTTTTAAGCAGTTATATAAAAGAAACAAAGGCAAATCCAGTCTGATAAAGACATGAAGCATTTGTGTGAAATTAAAATGTCCTCACACCTCATTCATTCCTGTGAGTGAGATGTAAAGACCATTTCCTGTGACTCAAATATGCACACACAAAGAGAAAGGACTTGACACTTTCCCACAGTAAAAGAAAAATGTCCAGTGGCTGTGATTGCAAAGGGGCATGTGCTGAGGACTGTGACCTAGAGCGCATTCCAGACTGAGAAGCACTGACTTTAAAATGAAAATCCCAGCAGTTCCAACTCTCTCAATTATGATCCATTCACAGTAACTGGCTAACCAACTTAGCCCAATATTCTAATATGGACTTTTATTTCCTCTGAAATCCTGGAAGCTAAGGAGAATTCAAATTTTGATTTATTTTGTCTAGTTTTAGGGAACTTAAAGTCAAGAAAGTTAGCACCTGCACCCAAACTCTCTCCCAAAGGCGACAGCTGTGCGGTTACCAGGGGAAGAGTTTACTTGGACACGAAGAGAAAATACTTCTTTATAAATAATGTGTTTTTATGACTCCTGTTTCTGGGAAACCTGATACATACCATGCACCTATGTGCACTTGAGGTCAAGTTCCAACTGTGTTTTTATTAAATATTTGACTGCTTTATGTGTTATTGTAATTGAGACCTGGGTGATTAAGGAGCTTGTCTGTAAAGAGTTTCTTTCTCTGTGTCTCTTCTCCCCCCCCCCATATGTATATGCACATACATAATATTGTTTAATAATTAGCTGATTCTACTTTCTCAGGTTCCTTGATTTGATTTCTTAAGGAGATGAAGCATCAGAAAACATTGCATAGCTCAATGTCAATCACTCTATTAATGTATTCAGTCCTTTAATGTCCTCTCTACAAAGCTGGGATGCTTGCAAGAAGACTATTGACAGGTAGATCAATGTTTTGTGTATATGAGAAAGGCACTATTTCATTCACTTTCCTTTTTCCATGGAAGGGACCCAGGTCTATCTTACAAAAGAATATTTTAGGACCCTACAAAAACAATTTCATTTCTGAATCTCAAAAACATATTGTGGCAAGTTTTTGGTATCAGCAACTAACTCTTAGAGCAAATGCTCCCTTTTAAATACTATGTTTCTAGGTAAGTCTGGCCTCATTCATACATACATACCCACAAACTTGTAGACCCCTAATCTGTATTTGTAGACCTTCCTGTTGCTGTTACGATGTGGCACTGCTGCTGATGGTGTTAGATAAAGAGCCCTTCAGGCAATGCCTAGTGACACTTCCCATGCATGGGAGTGAAATCTAGCCTCTAGCTTTCCCGCTAAGTATTTTGGTAAACTGCACTTTCTCACTTCCTCCAGTCAGGAGTGATGAGCTATGGACCCAGGCTGAAATAGCTGAGGCCCTGACACATAAACAGGGAGTACTTAGAAGAGGCATGGAGTATCTCAGTTCATTCAGGTCATCTTGGAAACAAACTTGGATGCAAAATCCCCTTTCATGCATGAGTCTTCTTGCATCTCCCCCTATGATGCTGCTTCTCACTCTGCAATTCTCACCCTGAAACAAAATATAGTTGTAGATGTTGAAGGAAAATTCCCACGAGGAACTTCACCGAAATATTTGACTTCTTTGGAAAGTCTTTAAAAGTAATTTTTCAAATAGTTGTTCATTTAGAATGCTACTTGAACTGGAAAATAAGCAAACCTTCCATATTACCTTATAGTTTATAAAGCACTTATAGATAGGTTATATTGTTTAGTAGAGAAAAATAGGGGAGTTCCTCCTATGGGAAATGGGTTGTACAATTTAGCTAGATCTCGTATTGAGTGTGGGATACTCATAGTCAGTTCAATGTGCACATCTGGGAGGGGAAGCTCAGACAGGTAATGAACTTAAGGACCATGACCTGGGAAGCACCCAGCACTGAAAGTGTCAACCTGGTGTCATGGGATAGGAAGTCCTGCCACTGGAGCCACACAAAGCTCAATTCTAAACCCAGATTCTCTTCTTTATCGAGTAGGGGCTCTGAAGCCACATTTCCTGGATCCAAGTCATGCTTTCACTACTTATTCTATAACCTTTGCAGGTTTCTGGTGTTTGTTATCTTAGGAATGGAGGTAATAATGCCACCTGATGCATGGTATTATGAGGATTAAATGAGATACGATATGCAATGTGATAGAAAAGGTGTTGGCTCATTGTATGTCTTTTGTAAATATTAGCTATTTTCACTGTGCGAGGAAACTTAGAAATGGCCAATCACATGACTGTTCTGTATCTCAGTGTCCACACATGTGAAATGAGGAGGAGATAATTGGGAGCCTGGGTTTTGTTTTTTGTTTTTTGTTTTGTTTTGTTTTGTTTTTGAGCTGGAGTCTCACTCTGTTGCCCAGACTGGAGTGCAGTGGCCGCTCCCGGCCACCGCAGCCTCGACCTGCTGGGCTCCAGCGATCCTTCCAACTCAGCCTTCCGAGTAGCCAGAATTACAGGCGCGCGCTACCACGCCTGGCTAATTTTTTTATTTTATTGTAGAGATGAGGTCTCGCCTGCCCAGGCGGGTCTCGAACCTGCAGGCTCAGGCAATCCACTCACCTCAGCCTCCCAAAGGCGCAGGATTACAGGCTGAGCCACCGAGCCCTGCTGGGAGCCTGGGTTTTATTAATTTTAACCCTAAAAAAAATAGAAACACACATGAAAATAGCAAGACATGTAAATAACCTTCATGTACCCATCATCAAGTTTTAACAATGATCACTTTTTGCCACTTTTGTTTCAACTATTCCCCACAAGTTTTTTTCTGGGACGACATGTTATTTGAACCATACATTCTTCAGCATGCAGGTGTGGTAGGTTGTTTTCAAGAAAGATGGCCACATGATTTGTCTGTGTGCAGTGCCTTTGCAATGTGACTGTGGCTCCTTCCATCAGGAGGTGGCATCTGTTTCTCAACCTCCTTGAATCTGGGCTGAACTTGTGACACACATTGACAAATGAATGTGGCAAACATGATGCTATAAGATTTTTAAACTCAGGTCTTATAATTCCTATGCAAAAGAATTGTCCAGTTGAACCCAGTCCATGTTGCTAACCTTACAGAATTATGGATAAATAACACCACTAAGTATTATGCATTGAAAGATACCTAACATAGAGATCTGTTTTTTAAATAAATAACATAGACCTTAATACATAATGAACATGAAATTTTACTAACCTGTCTAAAGGGCTGAGCTCACAAGGCATGAGATATTTTATAACTCTGAGGAAGTCAATAGCTACGGTCTGTGTAGAAATACTATTCCATGGCATTTATCCTAATCAGCAACCTTCTGTGGCTGAATTAGATAATCCAGTTTAAGAGTCAAAGCATGCTGATCTTTGATCCAAGATAATAGTTCCTGAGCTTTATTGGAGTACATTCTTCTTTGAGAATCTGATGAAATTGATAGAACTTCCCAGAAAAAAACAAACGTGTGTGTACACAGCCCACTTGCTACAAACACACACACACACACACACACACACACACACACACACACGATAAGTCACAGAAGGGTCACAGACCAGTCAATGCATGGATACCAGTTAAGATGCTCTCATCTGAGTTGAGCAGATCTTACTTGAACCCCAAGGTTACATAGTCAACTCTAACTGCCAAATAATCTGTTTATACTGTTTTTCAATTACTTCTGAAAGAGGAGGAACTGCTAGTATGGGTTTCTGGCTGAATTTCAGTTTAGGGTCTTAAAGCTTCTTGGCTTAACCAGATTTGTTTCGAGATCGTTCAAAGCTTTCAGCTCCCACCCCTAGACCCTCCTTTAGCCCAAGTGCTGAGCAATAGAATACCTAGGAAGTTGGCAGCTCCCAGCAGAACTCCCAGCAGTCACAGTTTACCATGCTGCTGGTGCTGTCCGATGTGCTGGATGCTGCCACATGACTTGGCCTGTGCATTTCTTGAAGACTCCAATGGATAATTTATTAGGGTTAGGTAGATTGTTGCCTCAGTTCATATTTTACTATGACTTGATTGCTGTCTATGCTGTTTGCCGCACATTAGTTTGATCATGATCTTAATGATGGAGATGGCCAGTCCCTTGACAATTGAGTCCATCTCTTGCTAATAATACCCCCCTGGGGCCCACAGTCTTCAGGAATAAATGGGGACGAAAGAAAGCAAGAACATGTTGAGGATTACAGAGTCAATTCCAAAGTCAGGTGAACTGAGAAATTGGAATGCTTTTAAGATTGATATTAAGATAAATTTATTGTTTACAAAAAAGACAAATGAAAGTTATTTATTAATAAATCTAAAGAAGTATCCACCCCACATCACTCTATGTCCTCTTACTTTGCTTTATTCTTTGTAATAGCACTTATAACTTTGCATAATAAGCACACATTTTTTTGTTGTTTAACTTCCACCATTGTAATGTGAGCTCCATTAGAACATGGAGTTTGTTTAGTTCAGTATCTCCAGAACAGTGACTGACACATTGTAGGTGCTTAGTAATTATTTTAATTTTTTTAAACAAATGGATGAAAATTGAACGAATTAAAGTTAATAAGTCCTTTTCAACATTCACATGTATAAGAATCTCCCGGGAAGAGCCTTTAAAAGATGCAGCTATCCAGTCTGTAACTTTAAAAACTGTCATAAGGATTCATTCATTAGTGTAACAATTGAACTCCAAAATCGGATATTTAAGCTCTTCAAGTGATGCTGAAGTAAAGAATTATTGGAAAAACTGCCTTATATGACTTATATTTCCTCCAAAAATGTACACCAAGAATACTTAGCAAAATTAGTAGAATCTCATTCTTTGTCCCTGGCAATTCAGGACAGATAGAAATAATAAGTCAAATCAAATATAATCAAAATAAAAGTAATCAAATAGATAACTCAATAACTCATTCTCATATTAAATAGTTTTCTTTTTGTTTTTTTCTTTATCTTTTTACTGTGTCCTTTTTAATAGATTTTTCTAAAGAGACATACATCTCACAAAGGCTGAAAATTCCTCTTGACTGAATTCTTTCCAACTGAGAAAAATTTGGTAGCACTCATTGAAAATTCAGGATGAAATGTTTGGAAAATTGTTTGAACTCACTTTTGTCACTGGAAATCTTCAACTTAAAGGGCTTATAGATCAACAATACCTACAACAAAAAATAAATTAAGACAAACAATTCATGAAAAAGAAATACAAACAGTTAAATACGTTAAAAAAGTTTTAAACTTTTTACTAATCAAAGAAATGCAAATTAGAAGAGTAATGAGAATTTTCACTAATTAGTTTAGCAAAAATTTATGTCTAGCATTGGAAAAGATATGGAAAAACATGCATTCTTGTACACAAAATAGGCATTCCCTGCCTGGCCTGTAACACATCTTCTAAAAAGCACTTTGGAAATAAGTATCAAAATGTAAAGTATGAAAATTTTTTGGACTGGCATTATGCTTGAGGGAATGTATTCTAAGGACATTCTTGGACAAAGATGTATTTGTAAGGATATTAATGGTCATTTATAAAATCAAATATTTTAAAATAATTGTGGGGTCAAATTTCTCACTAGTTTTACATTGTTCTCATTTTCTAAACTTTATAATTAAAAATTATAAAATATAAAAGCAGCCTTGTTATGTATATACACAAAAAATAAAATAATTTTAATATTCACTAATTCAGGACTAATAACATTAGTTGACATATTTCCATACAGTAAAAATAGCTGACATTTATTGAGTACTACTATTTGCCTGTCAGCATACTGAGTGTATTATAGGGATTAACTTATTCAATTTTCACAACAAGCCGGGCTTGGTGGCTCAGCCTGTAATCCCATGCCTTTGGGAGGCTGAGGTGAGTGGATTTCCAGAGCCCATGGGTTCGAGACCCACCTGGGCTTTGAGACCTCATCTCTACAATAAATCAAAAAATCAGCCGGGCGTGGTAGCACATGCCTGTAATTCCGGCTACTTGGCAGGCTGAGGCGGAAGGATCACCGGAGCCCAGCAGGTCAAGGCTGCAGTGACCGGGAGCGGCCACTGCACTCCAGTCTGGGCGACAGAGTGAGACTCCAACTCAAAAAAAAATTTTTTTCACAGCAATACTCTGTGTAGATAGTATTATTACCAAATTTTAAAGATGGAGAAATTGAGCCACAAAGAGGTTGAGTCAGTTGCCAAGCTGGCAAATAGCTGTATTGGCAGTCTGGCTTGAGTATGTGCTCTTAATTGATACTTCATCCTGGAATATAACACAGCAACCATATGAATAGGGGTGACAAGGATATATTCAGTAGAAGAATACAGATTTCAGAAGAACCTAGCATAATGGAGAAATAACAGAGTAAAGGAAAGAATAACATATGTAGAATGCTTAGAAAAATGTTTGAAATATATACCAAATATGTTATATCAAGGGTTGCTTTCAGATGACTTTTCCTTTTTTCATTATAATTACCTGCAATCTAAAATTCTTGTTCAATAAGTTTGCATTCCTTTTATAATTAGAAAATGCATTTTTTAAGAACCAGTCAACTTTTAGCCTTAATTTGTTTTGGCAAATGGTGACACATTTCTCTTTGACTCAGTTGGTATTGGTTTTCCCTGCTAACATTTCCTATAAGCCAATACCTTCACAAATTTCAGTTATTCTATAGTTTAATGTGGGTTCTATGTTTATATTTTGTGAAACCCTAGGTATCTATCCTGGGAGTTGTAATTAAAGAGATGTGTGTGGATATGAAGATATAGTACTTAAATAATTGTAATAGGCACAGTTGCTTGGCTGACTCAAGAACTAATGAAGAGACTGGGATCTCCACTCTTCAGACTGGAGAAGCAAGATGGCAGCCATGCTGGATCTGGAGTTGACCATGTGATACATAAGACCAAAGGAATCGGCCTCTGTGGGAGCTTCTATAAAATACTCTCCCTCCCCATCCCAATAGAAAGCTCAAACCTGGCTGGTACCGCTCCCATCTCCATTAATCTTCTAGCTCTTCCACCAGTTATGAGGACATGATATTTGCTGTTGTGGCAACCAGTTTGTGAACTTGAGGCTACAAGATAAGGGAAAGATCAAGAGATATGCTGACCCAACGTTGTGATGCTCCTGAACCAAGGCCAATGAAGGCCTACCTCCAGGCTTCTCATCATGTGGGACAAATAAAACCATATTTGCTTAAGTTACTATTAACTTCTTCATTAGTTGCAGCCAAGCATATTCCCAATGGATACAATGCTTAAAATGCTCAGATATTATTCTTTCTTGCATTTAAACATGTTTTATATCTAACCTTGCAAAGATATATTGTTTGAGTCATTTTTATGGAATCCTAGAGGACTAAAATTAAAGCTTAGGGTTCATCTGGTTACATTCCTTCTTTTTACATAAAAAATTAATATTTAGGAAGAATAAATAGCACAAGGATCTATGAATGATGGTCATTTTCTTTTATCAACAGCAGAACTTTGGGGACAATTTCAGGTGGCTATTTCTGTTGCCAACAAGTCATAAGCCACGAGAGTTATGTAATATAAAGTACAAGGCAATAGATAAAGAACATTCTACAGCATTTCAGTAGATAAACTGCCTGACAAGAAATATGTCTGCTCCTTACTCTGAGCATGGGAACTGCTGGTTGATGGATTCACAGAAGATACGAATGTAAGAATGCTTGCCTGGGTGCCTTAATTGCTGTTCTTCATCATAGGCACTTGAGTCATTTTGTGGAATGATTTTGGTCACTGATACAGGCTGAGATGTGTGAGTCTATGGCAGCTAGCACAGCAATGACCTCATTATTTTGGTCTAAAAGGCCAGTTCAGGCCCTACTGGAACATATTTTTGGGATTTCTATATCACTTATAGCTAATGGGGCTAGATTTGCCACTCACATTTCCAAAATGGATTCCAGTGGTATCATATTGTTTTAGAATGAAGTCTAAAAAGGAAGTAGGTGGAGCTGAGGATGTAATATAGATCCTCATCCACAAGATATGCATTCTACTCTAATCTATTCTAATTAGTTAGTTAGATATTGAGATGGAGTCTCACTATGTTGCCCAGGCTAAATTCTGACTCCTGAGGTTTTTGTCTTTGAGGGCGAGGTGGTTGATGGATTCTCTCTTTTCATTTTTATTGTTATGTTAGCCAAGTCCTTGTATACCTCAGTTCAAAGAGTTATAATATTCATATGTGGGGGAAATGTTGGAGTAATTAGAGTTGACACATGCCTTAGTCATAATAAAATTCTTATTTGTGTGTATTTGTGTACACATATAGTTCAGACTTATTTAACTTGTTTTTGCTTCAGTGGTTAATGGTCTGGTTTGCTGAAGAAAATATATATGCTTTAATTGTACCAGAATTATATAGACATTTTCACATTTCACCGAAAAATATGTTAAACAGGTATTTTCACAACCTTCAGTTATCCTGTGCTCAGTATATGCATATGCATTGGTCTGTGACCCCAATATGAAAAACATCTGAAGCCAAGGGAGCGTTAGTCTAGCTAAGGAAACCTGCAGCAAGACTGAACGAAAGGAAACCTAGGCATATGCACCCACTGCATAACAGGAGCAAGAACTTGATACCGAGTCCAAGACAGAAAAGCCCAGGGAGAGCCTCAAAGCTCCTCACCCTCGAGATGGAAAGTCATGTGGAATATAGTGTAGCAAGATTCTTATTCAGCTCCAAAGAGCAGCTAAGCTGCCAGCAAACTAAACTTTCAGAGTAAGATAAAAACGTTAATTACAGATGTCAAGATTAGAGTTTGCTTTTTCTGCAAATTCCATGGGGTCTCTAAGCAACTTGATCTTTGAATCCCTGGGGTACTAAAAATCTACAGAGAAGAGATTGTTATCTTAATGTTGCAAAAATCCCCACCTTGAGTGCTGCCAAGTAAAAATCCAGCTTAATGACACAGACTACAAGGAATATTTCTGTTTTTTATAAGAGGCCTGACATTTAAAACACGATTTAAGTTGATAATTATAACTGTAAAGTCTTCCAAAATTCTATGAGTGTACAAGGTACCTCGCCTGAGCTTAAAGATACAACTATGTAATCACCAGAATTGGATTTGGATTTTAGAAAGTCTTTCCACATACTGCTTTTCAAAAGTATTGGTCACTTTAAAAGTGTTTTGTTTTGTTTTTTATTTCAACAGAGAAGCACTACCCAGAAGAGGAGTTTGACTGCTGGAAGACAAAAAGCTGAGTCCTCATATTTGATATTCATTAATTTGAAGTCACCTTCTTCTTTCTTCTTCCCCCAGTCCATTAATACCGATCACAGGGGATCTTTGGGAACAGATTAAATTACCAATGTCCAAGGTTAAGAATAAATTACTACCATTCAAGCAATGTCTGTTTGTTAGAGAGACAATATTGTTGTGGGGGCATAGACTCTCATGCCAAAAAAAAACCATGAATATACAAGAAATGTAACATTCTATTTTTTTTAAAGGCACCAAACTTCACATCAATATCAAGCCCCCATTCTATAGAATAGAATAAAATATAAAATTAGTCACTTGTCAGTGAACTTGGTCTTTACAGGTTTAAACTCAGCAGGTTGAGCATTTCTTTCCTTTCCTCTGGAGAGACAGGTAGTATCATGGCACCAAGAAGATGAACCCACTGCCAGCAATTCACGAATCCCTCTGCAGCACAGGAAATGAGGCAAAGTCCTATGCTCTACTCTGCCTTGGCTGATGTGGTTGGCTGCCTTAAGACCACTTGGCCCTCAACACACCATGCAGTCCTCCTTTTTTTGTTTTTGAGTTGGAGTCTCACTCCATCGCCCATGCTAGAGTGCAGTGACACACTAACGGCCACCCTAGCGTTGATCTGCTGGGTTCCAGTGATCCTTCCACCTCAGTCTTCCAAATAGCCAGAACTACAGGCACGCACTACCACACCTGGCTAGTTTTTTATTTATTGTAGAGCCGAGGTCTCGCCAAATTGCCTGGGCTGGTCTCGAACCCGCAGGCTTAGGTAATCTACTTACCTTGGCCTCCCAAAGTGCTGGGATTACAGGCTGAGCCACTGAGCCCAGCCATGTGACCCTCCTTACCTTATTCCTCCAGGCAAGATTGCTGCCTCCCACAAATCCAGGTGGAAATTGTGGCTAACTCCTCAGGACTATCATATTCCCGAATATACCTGGGCATTTTAATCACTTCTTTTGTAACAAACACTAGCCATTTTGCTGAGAGTCCCTGACCAGCCTCTATTTTGTTTTCCTTTCTGATTCTTTTTTTCTCCCAACTCAGAAAGTGTAATTAACTTTGAAAAATTCAACCTTTAGAAAATTTGAAAGATTAATAAAATGAATATTTGTATACTTTTTATCTAGATGCAGCAGTGGTTAACTTTTTTTTTTACCTCATTTGCTTTATTTCTCTCTACATATACACACATAATTTTTCACCTGAACCAATGAACCTAGTTACCTATATCACAACATTTCACCCTGAAATACTTTATTATTTATTTCCCAAGAATAAGGCATTCTTCTACCTTCTCAAATTTGGGAATATAATATTGATACAATGCAATTACTAATATACATACATATCCAAGAATTTTCAGTTGTCCCAGCGATGTCCTTCTTAGATTTTTTTTTTTTCCTTTTTAATCTAGTATCCAATCTGAGCTCTCATTGCTCTTTATCTCCTTTGATTGAGAATATCAGAGTGCAGGGAAGGAGGGGAGGTGGATGTGGGGAGGAAGAAACTCATTTTTTCTTTAGGCCTAGTCCTTGGTTTTTAAAGCCTGGAAGCCAAGAGATTGATTCTTTTGTCACTATTTGCTTTGTTGCTTTAGGTACCAATCCCGTAAGCAGTGAGCACCAGCCAAGGAAGACTGGAGGGAGGAGAAACCTCACCAGTTAATATTATACTTCCAATGATTATCCTGCCCAGTGCCATTACATAAAAATGGATTTGTGCCTTTTATTTTATTTTTTTATTTATTTATTTTTATTGTGAAGTTGTGGGGTACAGTTAAGGGTTAGGTATACAATTGCGTTTCATTCAGGCACCCTGTTGATATGGGGTGTTTCCCTGTTCCCAGTCAGATATATGCTACTGTTAATCCCATCTCCCTCCCCCCACCATAGTTTCCCTGTACGGTCAGTCATTTTCGTATAGTATTGCATTGGATGTTTAAGGTCCATTATATGAGTGAGAACATGTGATACTTGGATCTTTGTTTCTGTGAGAGGTCACTCAGTATTATAGACTCTAGTTCCATCCAGGTTGCTGCGAAATTCATGATTTTGTTCTTTTTTATGGCTGCGTAGTATTCCATCATGTATATGTACCACATTTTTTTAATCCAGTCCTCTTTTGACGGGCAGTATGGCTGTTTCCAGGTTCTTGCTATTGTGAACAATGCTGCGATAAACCTGCGTGTGCAGGTATCTTTTTTATAGAGTGATTTGTGTTCTTTAGGATATATTCCCAGTAGGGGGATTGCGGGGTCATATGGGAGGTTGGTATTTAGAGCTTTTAAGAATCGCCACACTGCTTTCCACAGAGGTTGCACTAGTTTACACTCCCACCAACAGTGTAGAAGTGTTCCCTTTTCACCACACCCTCTCCAGCAGCTGTTATTTTTTGAGTTGTTGATAATTGCCATTCTGACTGGGGTTAGGTGGTATCTCAGTGTGGTTTTGATTTGCATCTCCCTGATGATTAGTGAGGTTGAACATTTCTTCATGTGTTTGTTGTGTGCCTTTTATTAAAGTGGATTTTTCTCCTGAAAGAGTTTTTTATCATCCCCCCCCCCAAGTGTTATCTTGTTCTGCCTTACAGAACTCAGTCCCTGAAGGATACTTCCCTCTCATCTTGCTCTCTCCTCTGATTCTCTTTCTTCAGGTATATTATTGCAATTGAGGCGAGAGCAATACTTTGAGTTGGTTTTGGAAGGACTTTTTGGACACTGCCTAAATATCGAAGGACAATTATGTGACTCAGGTATGAAATCAGTGATATTGCAGATGAAAATTTGCAGGACCCTGGTAATGAAGTGAATTGCTTTCAGATAGGCCTAATTTAGCTAAAAGCATCAGCAGCAGTCTCAAGTTAAATATAGCACATTGAGAGTGTCTTTGCTTCTTGATAGTCCCTGAAACTGTTTTTTGGAGGACAAGTTCAGTTTATTAATTAAAGCTGATAACTTCTGAACCTTAAATCAGTTACACACATCCACTATGACAACTCACTACTTTCAAGAGTCTTGTGTTATGAAGTCAACAACTTCATGACAATGAACTAAAAGCCCTTAGTGCTGTTCTAGACAGTATTTTATTTGACATCAGGGAGGTGTTGTGTAAATACTTCACTGAGAGACACAGAAAATTAATTATTCTTGTTCAAACAATAGCATAAACAATTGAGCTTAGATTCTGGGATTTACTCAATGAACACTGCTTTTGAGATATACAGAAAAAAAAGAAGAAAACAACATTTTATTTGAAAGACAAGTCACAGATTGGTAAAAAATAGTCTCCATGTATCTATATGTATCAAAAATATACAATGAACACTTATGGTTCAATCATAAGAAGACCAACAAGTCAGTGAAAAATGGACAAAAGATGCAAACAGAAACTTTGGAAAGCAAGCACACAAATAACGTGCTAAATAACATTAGTCATTGAGGAAATAGAGACAAAAAGGAGATAGCACATCACACCTATGAGGATGGCTAAAGTTAAAAAGACTGCTAATACTAAGTGTTAGCAACCCAAATGTCTATCAACATGTGACTGGATAAACAATTTTTAATATGTTCATACAATAGGTTCCTACTCAGCAATACAATGAAAAAGAATGAGGCAATAGCCTGGATAAACCTCAAAATACCTATG
The DNA here is from genome assembly GCF_000164805.1 of Carlito syrichta. Classification (NCBI taxonomy): domain Eukaryota; kingdom Metazoa; phylum Chordata; class Mammalia; order Primates; family Tarsiidae; genus Carlito; species Carlito syrichta. The sequence goes on along the minus strand of NW_007251024.1, from coordinate 66,806 downwards.
CTGAGTGAAAAAGCCAGGTGAATAAGCATACATTGTATGAGTCCTTTGGAATTTTAGAAAATGCAAAGGCATCTATAAGGACAGAAAACATACCAGTGAATGCCTGAGGATGGTGTGGGAAGGAAAGAGTATGGGGGGTTGAATTACATAGAGACATGAAGAAACTTGGGGACAATGCAAGTGTTCAGTATCTTGATTGTAGTGATGGTTCTGTAGTTGTATAGATATGCCAAGACTTACTGAATTGTACACCTTAAATGTGTGTTATTTATTATATGTCGATTATATCTCAATAAATCCACTTAAAAAAGAAAAGCATGGGATGAGAGAAAACATTTGCAATATATAAACTGATAAAGGACTAATAATCCAGAATATCAAAGATAAAATAAGTTTCTGCAAATCGATAAAGGAAAAGAGAAAACCCAATTGAAAAATGAGTGTGTGTGTGTGTATGTGTGTGTGTGTGGGTGTGGGTGTGGGTGTGTGTGTGTATGTGTGTATGAGTTAAAGTACTCTCACAACCTTGAATTTGAATTTCTTGGGAAGTGACCCAGTTACTCATTTATATTAGATTTAAATACATTAAGAATAAAGATTGTGATTTCTAGGAAGACCAATATAGGGTAAGAATACATAGCTAACAAGACAATAGAGAAGGGAAATGCAATAATTAAAATGTTGACTCTATAAAAAAATAAAGAGAAAAAATAGAGTGAGTGAGAGACTTTTAAGATTGTTGACTTAAATTCATAATAAATGATTATTGTATAAAATGAAGACACACAGATATTACATGTGTATATATACACAGACATATATATATACATGCATATTTATCATGGCTTTTCATTACTTCCTTCATTCTGTGCTACAATCTGGGATTATTTTTCCTCCACTTGAGTAACTTACTATATTATTTTCTTTACTGTGAGTTTGAAGACAAATTATAGTTATTTGTATAAAGAGTCTCAATTTGCCTTGATTTAAAATTTTTGTTTGATATTCAGTTACAGATTGACTGTTACTCTCCATGTTTTCCATATAAAGTTCTATTGCCTTCTTTCATCATTTATGTTAAGTCAGTATGGGTTTTGGCTTCTTTGTCAGTAATGTGTCCTGTTTCCTTTGCCTACTTTCCTTCTCAAACACACTATTTTGCCATCGTTAAAAGTATAAATCCAAAATTTTGAGACTAGGGATTCTATCTTAAATGTGAGACCTTGTTTTCCAAGTGCGTCTTTTCTTATAGGGTTGCTTAGAGAAGCAAAAACCGTAGAGAATTAAAATACTCAGTAAAATATTTGATAATAAACTATTTATAAAATTTGTTCTCACTCAGAAACACACTTTTCTTAACAGTAAAATCTATCTATCCTAATTATCTTGCCAACAATTCTGCCAGTGTTTTTGAATTGAGAAATTCTCCAAACATTTAACAAAATCATATAAATACTTAAAAAATGCTAATGTATTAGTTTTCTAATACATTGCCTGCATTAGCAGCATAAGACATTACCCCAAATTCAGTGGCTTAAAACAACCCACATTTACTATCTCACAGTTTCCATGGGACAGGAATCCCAGCATGGGTTAGCTGGGTACACTACTCAAGATCTCATGAGTCTCTTGAGTCTGAAGTGACAGTGTTAGCTGGGATTGTGTTCTCACCTGAGTCCTGGAGTCTTCTTTCATGCTCACTAGTCATCGACAGGATTCAATTCCTTGTGACAAAAGCCCCCATTTCCTGCTGGTTGTCAGCAAGGCTAATTCTCAGTTCCTAGAAAATATGTCAGGTCCTTACACATGACCCCCTTCCTAGACAATTCACACAAGATCGATTGCTTTCTCAAGGCCAATGGGGGAATCTTACTCTAGGCTACTACAACAGTCTTATAAAAAACACAAGTTGCTGTGAAGTTCATAATTTTGTCCTTCTTTACAGCTGTGTAATATTCCATTGTGTATACGTATCAGATGGACATGGAGTCTATAATACTGAGTGATCTATTATAGAAACAAAGAACTGAGTATCACATGTTCACATTCATAAGTGGACCTTGAACAATTACAAAACTATAAGAAAGGGTTTGGCAGTAGTTGAAAATTGCCGGATAGGGGAGTTAGGGAGAGGTGGTGGAATGGGCAGTAATAGGAAACTGCCAGCGGAGGGGGGCACACCTCATCAACAGGATACCTTGTTGGTATAATGAACATTTGTATTCCTAACCCTGAATTGTACCCCACATCTTCAAAACATACACACGCGCACACACACAAACACAGCATATTACAGGAGTGACTATCCCATCATGTTCACAGTTCCCATTCTCATTCATGAGGAGATTATACAGTTCATGTACACCAGGGGGCAGCAATCTTAGGAGCTGTCTTAGAAGTCTACCCACTGCAGCATGATTTATGGACTGATTAAAATGATTTTTGGATAACTGATTGATTCCTACTCAAAACCATTGATAAAGTAGGCCATTTTAACAAATGAAAACCAAGACAAAATACACAAAATTAAAAGCATTTCAAAGGGGAATGATTTGGCTATCAAAGGATTAAGAAATGACCTTGGAAAAATACGTCAAAGGCCCAATTTTCACAAAGAAGTGCACAGATAATCAGTCTTGAAATTAAGGGTATTGGACTCACTTCCATGAAATTTTTTTAGTGAAACATTATCTCTAAAGGAATCAAAATTGATTTCCTTTTTGCCTTAATAATTAGAAGATAATTATATTTATAGCTTAAATTTTATAAATTATAAAATAAAATGGAAGTAATCTCATTCTTTAAAATTTTCATTCTGTAAGATAAAACCCCAATAACTTTCTCCTGTTTTATTTAATATAAAATTCAGGTTCCTTTTTTATGTTGTTTCATGTGGCTTTTATCTGGGATCAATTTCCCGTGAGTAGCGAATACCTGCACTTAAAAAATGCAGGATGTTTGGGAGATGATCTAGTTTAATGTGTCATATTCAGGAACTTTTCCCATCTAGTGGTTAGCTGTCATTCAAAGATGTTACCCAGTTAAGAGGACTGAACTACCATTTAAAATATCTGTAAATATTAGCTCGACTGGAAAACTAAGCATGAAACTATTCATTGAACCATAGTTTTAGCTTTTCCTAGGGATAATATTCAAAATTATTTACAAACAGTACGGCAATGTCATTGATTAATCATAATGGGTATCTTCCATAAACAAATGGGAGGGCCATACTGGGACATTTCAGTCAAATACCATTTAGTCTTGGTTATTTCATTTCACACTGGACCAGCCAGTGTCCCACTACATTGCTAACCCCAGCTAGCTTTACAGATATCACATTAGCCAAAGAAAGAGAGTAAATTTTCTGTCAAACCATTTGAGAGTTCAAAGCTTAGTATTTAAACACTTTAAAAGACTCGTGGAAACTCTCCCTCCACCCCTAAATAATTTCCTCTCTTTTCTCAGAATGGCATTAGCAAAGGGATGAGTGAATAACTAGAAAAGGAGTGAGACTTTTGTTCAGTCTTCATTCTGGGAGACTGTGTGTGGAATGCCTTAAACTCCAGATGTTAAAAATCAATTAAGTATTACTTTTATCTTTTACAAAGAGGTGAGGAGAGAAAGAAATCTATACTATACAGTCAGGGCACCAGCTTTGTGTAATACTGGCTGCTAAAAAGCAGTTTCTTTGACTATGGGAATGTTTTTGATGAAATGTTAAACCAGTGCCAAGCCTGAGAGTTATGCAAGTTATGCCCCTGCCATTGAGTGGCTCTTTAAGTTTTTTGCGTTCAGCACTTCACCTGACGCATCCTCGTCCTGTCCTCATGTTAGACCCTTAACTATAAACTGAGGATTCCCACCTCCCTTTTCCTTGGAAACTCAGATTGTTGAAACACTGCAAATATTCACTCGCTGACTTGTTTTCACTTTCTCGTTGACCCTTTATTTACTTATCCACTTTTCTTATTTTGTAAAGTATATATATTTAAAAATACATAAGCAAAGTCAGGCACAGTGTCTCATGCCTGTAATCCCGGCATCTTGGGAGGTCGAGGCAGGAGGATTGCTTAAGTTTGAGACCAGCCTGGACAACATAATGAGACCTTGTCTCTACAAAAAAAATTTTTTTTTTTTTTTGAGTTGGAGTTTCACTCCTTCGCCCAGGCTGGAGTGCGGTGACATGCACGCTCACGGCCACCTCAGTGTCAACCTTCTGGGCTCCAGTGATCCTTCTGCCTCAATCTTCTGAGTAGCTGGAACTATAGTCATGTGCTACCATACCTGGCTATTTTTAATTTTATTGTAGTGATAAGGTCTCACCAAATTGCTCAGGTTAGTCTTGAACCTGCAGCTCAGGTAATCCACTTGCCTCAGCCTCCCAAAGTGCTGGGATTACAGGCTGAGCCACTGAGCCCGCTGGGTGTGGTAGCACCCACCTGTAGTCCCAGCTACTCAGGAGGCTAAGAGAGACGGATCACCTAATCCCAGGAAGACGAGGCTGTGGTGAGCTGTAAGTGTGCCTCTGCACACCAGCCTGGGTGGCAAAGTAAGACCCTGACTCAAGAAAAAAGTGGTACTTCATTTAGTTTTTAGAGTAGCCCTATAAAGAAGGAAATTTGATCATCTTTACCTTTGAGGGAAACTGAATCACAGGGAAGCTATGCAATTTGACCACGGTCACAGAGCTAGTAAGCAATAACAATGTGAACCCAAGCTGCCTGGCTCTAGAGGCTTTTTTCCAACCACTGTGCTCCTGGTATAAACACACCATACTTTGTTTAATATTATCCTTCTAAGTTTAATATTCCCCTACTCGTGGATACTTGCATTACTCCGCTTTTTGACTATCATAAATAATGTTGCATTGGAAATTCTTGTTTATGTGTCTTTGTGTCCCTATGCAAATATTTCTGTGAAATGGTGCCCTAAAAATGCATTCTTTGAGTCAAAAGACATGCACATTGCAGAGTGTGACATTTCAGGTAGGAGGACGCAGTGTTTGGTAAATTATTTACTCTGACCATGACCAAATTCAGAGCATGCTATGACAGGCAAGTTTTCAGGACTTGAGAAATGTCTGAGCCCTCTAGCCTGGCTTATCCTTTTATATGTTGATCTCATCCTCTGTTTCACAGGCGCTCCAAAACTCCTCCCTGATCTGTCTCCAAGGAGAAGTTGGCTAGTCCACATTTGCTCTGCCCCAAATTCCTGTTTATTTCATCTGCATTTAACTTGTCTTGTAACGATGCAATTAGCATGTGGAGGAGATCCTGTTGCCCAGGGGACTTCCAGTGGAGACCAGAGTTTCCCCTCACTGGGACCTCCTGAGGTCTTTTTATTTGTTTGGACTCTCACAGTGCTCTTGGTTGTGCTTATTCTGGTGGTCATAAGAACATAAACACATCTTCTGTGCCTTATTTTGTTTATTCAAAGGTCTCATCAGCCCATACTCTTTTTTTTCCCTCAAATTTTTACTTTGCCTCATTTTACTTTTTCTAGTCTTGTTATCTTTTTCTCTTCCACTATAACATATTCACTTTTTGAGCAATATTGAAACTCAGCATAAATACTATTTGTGCAAGGTCACACACATCTATATTAAGTGCTTATATAGGTTCCTTAACTGGGTACAGAGAGCTGGGATTTCTGAGTAATCAAGTATTTTTACCTTGATTTACTGTAAATTCAAGGAGAGCTCTGCGTACTCTAGTTCTGAAGTGAACAGATTCCCATTTAATATGAACCTTTCTCTGTCTTGGGAACTACCTGAGAGGTCCCCACCTGGATATACAAAGGGGCCATTTTCATAAGGGCCTGATTCTGTGATAATTTTCAGAGAAGGCAGAATATAAGCTTATACGTTGTACTTGATAGAATTATATTCTGCTTTCCTGGCAAATATTCTTTCTGTTTAAACCTCAATACAATCTATGCTTCATTGGTTCTTTAATACATATTTGATACTGTATTTTGTTCTTTGTCCTAAATCTGGTGTATAAGAGAAGTTCAATTACAAACCTCCTTTCATTTTTACGTATACCATACAACTTCCTCAAATACTTTTATCTGCATTTGAACTCTCCAATGCCTGTTTAAGTAATGACCCTTCTCACCCTCTACGAAGTCAGAAATTAATTCAAAAGTCTTATCACTGAGTTAAAGTCAATTCCTGAAAGATAACTTTGACCTCTTTATAGATTTTTGTGAGACTCCCCTTTGAAATTCTTCCCCACTCATGTGTGACAAGGAGGTCACGAGGACAAGTCTTCCCGCTGAAGGGTGTGTGTGCCAGTGAGCAGTGCAGTCAAGTAGGCTGTGGTCAGATGCGAGCCATCAGTGGAGATGAAGTTAGTGGAACTGGAAGGTCTTCCAAAAATAGTATCTTCAGTTATCACCACGTCTGCCATCGCACTGAAGAAATCACAAAGGCATTTCAGGTTCTGGAGCAGTCCCCAGATTTACCCCATCTCTTGTTGTCTCCTTTCTGGTAGAAGGATGCCCAAGGTTAAATAAAGAAAACACAGAGGCAGGTTGACTATGGACAATAAGCCAGAGGGGGTAAGTGAAAGTTCTTGCATGTATTGACTAGATTTGAAACATATGATCTGTTTCCTCTTAAAATATGGTGTCCTAGCAAAAGCATTTTTTGGGGAAAAAAATTCATTAGACAAAATACAATAAAGTCATATTGATTTTAGCTGAAATATTTATCTTATACTCTCTTGGCCAACCAGCTGTTGTTAGGGCACATTAATTGAAAAAGGTGAAAGATGTGTATCAGCTAGCTTCTATTTAAGTTTCAGATGTTTCTCTTTTCTCTAATTAAAGCATTATCACTAAGAGTTGGGACTTTGAAATGATTTCCACTTGATTACTGAGAGGTGCTGTTTTCCACAGAAATAAGTGTCTGGATAAAAGGCAAAATCAACCATCATCTTCTTCCTCGTTGTCATTGTGACAGAACATCCTCACTGAGGAAAAGAACATTTTGATGTCGTAAGCATCTATGAATTTTCATAGCTCTGCCTTGCAGTTTCCATATGGTCTAAAAAAAAATACATGGAAATTTCCATAAGAGAGGCTAACTTCACTCATTACTTTGGTGTAATAGGCCAGAAAACTTTGTGGAAACTGTTTCCTTACAGACTTCATAGTCAGAAAAATGTCATATCATTGTTCCCTGTGGGATTTGATTACCTGGAAAGAAGCCACAACACATCTCTTACCATATATTGACATCATGAGCTAAACTAATTATATTCACAACTCACTATCAGTATCCTGCTTCTAAATCAAGCTGAATCAAAGCGGTGTCTGAATAGTTCTACTACAGTCACCAAGAGATTTCCTTTGAAGTCACTGCTGTATATTTACAAATAAATGTATTTTAGCTGGTCTGCCTCTGGAAAATATTATTAAATGGGGAAGGAGTTTGTTGGGGAAGAATTCCTTTGAGCAGGAGAACATATTCCTATTACTGTGAATTCTGAATTAGTAGTATTTTTCAAGCTGAAGTCCATCTAAACAGAGATTTTTCTTCCTACTTAAGTTTATTTAATTGTGAAATGCTATGATGGAATTACTGGTTTGTTTGAGTATTCTATTGAAAGAGGGAGAAGAATTAAAAACATTTGAGTTGATTCATTTATTTATTTTATACGAGAATGAAAGTGACTTCCCAAGCCACATACAAATATCACTTTTAATTTCCTTCCATTGACTGCAGTACCATCTTGAACTTGAGACAGTTTAGTTGCTGCCCTGACATTTTGTGAGTCCCAGGCTCCCTTTCCCCAGCCGCTGGCTTGGAACATTCCTTCAGTAGCCTGAAGCCCCAAGACCATAAGTGAAGAGCCTACCTAACTCTAAGTATCCTCATTGCCTGGAACCCTGGACATAGGCTCTACTGTCAGCCTGGATACCTTCAGGTATTTGTTCAAGTCTGGATTCAGGCTGACTTTTTCACATTCTTTTAGGCCCCCAAGATTGAACTTCTATTCTTGAAAGCCAGGTCTAGAATCAGCTAATTCTTTCAATCTTTGTCCTGCCTGCCTGTCACGTTTCTTTTTCTGCCCACTAGTGTACGTCTTTAGCAGACATCACCAGAATTATAACAGGCATATGCTCAGAAAGGGAAAAAAGACAAATGAACTTGAAAATGAAATCTCAAACAACAACGTAGGCAAATCTACTTTAATAATCCCCCAAAGTAGCCAGGCTCGGTGGCTCAGCCTGTAATCCCGCGCCTTTGGGAGGCTGAGGTGAGTGGATTGCCTGAGCCCGTGGGTTCGAGACCCGCCTGGGCAGGCGAGACTTCGTCTCTACAATAAAATCAAAAAATTAGCTGGGTGTGGTAGCACGCACCTGTAATTCCGGCTACTTGGACAGCTGAGGCGGAAGGATCACCGGAGCCCAGCAGGTCGAGCCCAGCAGGTCGAGGCTGCAGGGGCCGGGAGCGGCCACTGCACTCCAGTCTGGGCAACAGAGTGAGACTCCAACTAAAAAAAAAAAAAAAAGAAAGAAAAAATCCCCCAAAGTAAATCTAACGATTTTAAGTTTCATCTTCTGATAAGGGTTTTACATATTATGTTGCTTTCTATTTATATTGATCATGGAGAGCTGATTAGATTTCCAGATGTATTGCAATAAGTGATTAAGTTCTAAACCACTGGATGTCACTCTTAGGCTATGCAAGTGTCGCTAGCTGCAGAAAAGATTTTTTCATAGTGAACTGGTAGTGGAGAGTTAGAAACTATAGCCAGGGCTAGAAAGCATTTGAATGGTTTGGATAGGTACATTTGCAGTGTCAATGACCTACAGCAGACTTTACCTTAGGTTCCTATATATTTTCTCCAAACTCCTTTCTCAATGGCAGTTAAACAGGACTAATAAGCCGAGAAAATCCCCCTAGCACCAAAAAGCCAAAAAAGGCATTCATTTATCCATTTAATATCTCCATTAATCACATGCTATAAGCAGGGTATTGGGTTAATAAACTACGGGTTACAAGAAAAAAAATGAATTCATATTATGCATATATTTAACTTACTGGAATTCAACTGCAGCCCCCCCCCAATGAAAGAAAATATAAATAAGGTGTGAAATTCTGCCCATGATTCCATTTCATGAATTTGTGCCTCAGAGAAATTTTGCCTACAATCTCTCAGTCCCATGCCCAGGCTTTTATATTCTGCTCTGTGACACTGGAAGCAGGAGTCTGCAAACTGCATTTCCCAGACGCCTTTGCTGTTTGGCTCCTGGTTAGGTTCTGCCTACTTGAGCTGTGGTAGGAAATTCAAAGGTGATAGGGCAGAAGGGATGCTCTTTCTGTTTTCAATGCTGGACCACTTCCTGTGGCAGTAACACTCACATAGGATTTCGGCTTATTTCAGCATTTCTAGCTTATTTTATAGCGGCCCCTTTGGAGGGACCAGTAGGAATTGTGCTACATTTCCTCTTAGAGTTCGCAATTGGCGTGCAAGTGGCAATTGTGTGACATCCTCACAGAGATTCCTGAACCAGCTATGCAGTGGCACTTTGGTGGTTTGATCCCTTGTTCTGTGGGGCCTCTTCCCACAAGCTTCTAGGTTTTGATAACATAATTTCTTCCCTTTTTGCCTCCAATCCTAAGAGTGGTAACTGCTTCCCAAGCTACACTAGGGTTACCTGAGCAACATTTTTGTTTGTTTTTGCTCTCTCCACCTTCCAATCACTGTATACCTGATGCCCTTTATTAAACTGCCTCCTTTTGAAACACCTTGCATGGTTTCTGTTTTCCTGATGGGATACTGATTGTAGGAAGCATGAGATGAGACTTGACTGTTCTCTTTCCTCATTCAGTATCAGATTTTGTGTCCTTCTCATGGTTGAGAAATCTTATAGCACTGATGAGGTTCTAATGTATATAGTTATATTTTCCAAACAATATAGGCCTAGTCATAAGCCAACTGATGGTCAACCAAATCCAGTTGAATGTAAAGCTTAATGCCAATAAAGGATCTAATGATACACTGACCTGTTCCAGCACTGGAGGAAACCTGGCCATGTTGGATTCAAAGACTAATGATCTCCAAATTGCCCCTTCCTAAGAGATTTCCAAGGATGATTTGACCAGATGAGATTTTTGCCTTATGTGACATTAGGAACTGAACCTTTCATATCACCATAGTTTAGTCTTGCCATCTTGCAAAAGTAAGACAATATTTCTTGCCATCAGAAACTTTCAATCTAGTAGAAGATATAGAGCATGTACAAATAGACAACACGTGACAATGCTTAATGGGAGCAGTTCACACAAGGACAAACCCACTTGTCACCTGTAAGCAGTCAGACTTCCCCACATAGGTTGGAAGATGAGGAGAACAGGGAACATGATAAACAGGTTCTTCAGGGATTTCATTCACTTGCCTGCTCAGAGCAAGAAATTATTATTATTTCCATTCTAAAGACCTGTTTGGAAGAAGATGCTCATCTAGTCATGGAGGATTACTTAGTATATGACTTATCTTCTCCTGACAAGATAAAACACAAATTTTATTTTTCTCAGTGACCATGGAGAATGCCTGATAACTTCCTCAAGGCTTCTCATAAGACATCCTTTGAAGGCTTAATAGATTTGTGCTAATTTTTCATTTTTACTTTTTTTGGTTTGTCTCCTTTTTTCCCCCTTAGAAAACATGTGATTATATTTCCTACTTCTGAGTTCTGTCAGTCCTGATCCTTCATGTCTCCCTTCCAGAGTTGATGAAACAATCATTTTCCTTTCAGCATAGAACACCGGGACCAGAAAGACAAGAAAAGAGACCATCTAGCTATAGTGCTGGGGTCATCAGTCCATGGGAATTTTTGAATCTCTACATTTCATTCTCTTATGGGCCATTCATCTCACCAGGGTGAGAGATGACCTTATGATAAGGGATGTCTTCACAAGTTATAATTTGAAGAAGTGGTTTCTGAAGAATAAGGAGGAGATGCAAAAGGAGGATTAGCAGTCAACTCTTTTCTTCAACGATTAAATCTTGTAATTCAGCACTTTTATAAAATATATTTGCCTAAAATCCTTTTGGGATTCATTTAGAAGAGAGAAGCAAGAGGAAAAAGGGAAGTTTGAAGTTGAAGAGAGAATATTTGTTGCCTTTTTTCCTCATGGCTACTTGAAGAGTTTTTGTCCTGCCACATGACTTAGCTTAAGAACTTTTTTCCCTGATTTTGTGAGTGATGGGAGTGTAGAACAAATTTTCCCTGAAAATACCCCTCCACTACTTTGAACTATATCAAAGCACACACTCCATGCATAATTCCTTGTGTTTGTTTCCTCTTTTCATGGCAACTCATTCCAGATGAACCTGACAACCTGATAGGTACCAATACAATGGAAGTAATAAACTTATTTAAAACGGGTTTTACTTTACCCTAAAACAAAATATCTATGTAACTATAGCTTGCTGAGCAGACTGTAAAGCTTTTTGCAAATGAAGGATCTAATGAGATACTGATATGTTTTGAATATTGGTCTGTGAGATTACTAGAAGAATTTGGCTGCCTTACAACATTACGTTATAGACAAGCTTCAGCATGGAGTAATATAATTCATATACACCTTAATGGGAACCTCCTGGCTCTGACTCACATAAAGAAATAAAGCCAAGCACTCCAGTCTGTAGTGCTTGTTCGAGTTCCTGAATTTAAATCTAAAGACATATTTACTTTGTATTTATTTTCTGAAGTGAAGGATATTGCGGTGGCCAGGACTCCAGCTTCACCTTTCAAAGGAGATCAATGTCAGATTTTCAGGAGGTAAGCCAAAAGAAAGACTTTATTTTCAAACAGAAAAGTAATGGGTAAGAGCCCACAGAGGAAAGCCAATGGAGGAATTTAGCTTTGTTTAGAAGTCATCCAACCAGGATATGTGAAGGAGAGAAATGCTAGGTTATTTTTTAAAAAAAGAAAAGAAAAACAATTAGGAATCTTAGTGTGCGACACCTAGATCGTAATGGTATCTAAAAGAATGCCAAACTTGCAGTCCATTAAATAAAAATGTCAAACCAGCTATTGTTATTATTTGTGTCAGACAATTGGTTGATTGACTAGTCATTTATCTATCTTATAAAATGAAACTGGAAAAAAGTTTGATGTTAGTCATATCTATGTAATGTTATTAAATTGCTTTAGAACCATGAAATTAATATGTTTCATTAGTTCCCAAATTGATTGTGTTAAAGGTAACCTGGTTCACAGTGATGCAGCAACATTCTGCTTTTAAGACAGGCCTTCATGACTGGTTCTATTATAGTTATTTTAGTTGTGAAAACACAGTCTCCATCTCCATGACCTAAACAATACAGGTGGTTGGGGCAATTCTCCAAATACTCTAATTCAGAGAAAACATTGGCTTTTCTGGAAATTACCTGGGTCATTTGACGTGTGTTTTGCTTGAACTAATGCAATAATTTTTCCAATCCTCTACTTTGGCCAAAAAGATACAACTTACAATGCCTGGACACAAAATGTAAGCTCTAGATGTAGAATTTTCTTTACAGTAGGGCTTAAAAGGGCTTTTTCTGAGCTGGCAGATGCAGTTTTACCCCAAAGAAGGAAAAAAAACTAGTCAATCTAGGTTCATATTGTGTTGAGAGTACAGTGGAGTGAAACAACAGAGATCTGTAGCTCCTCTGTGTCAGGAACAAGAATGCACAACACTAGCTTTGTGATAAGAGTTACAAATACAAGATCTTCTATACCTGCGGTTTTCAAACTTTTCACCAATCATTCTATCCAATAATCAGAATTCCACTCACTTTAAAAAAAATCTATTTTCTAAGCAAGGTCAATTATATGATTAGAGTAGAAATTACAAACTTAAATGCCAGGACAAGATGACTAAATTAAATGCAGAGATGTAAGATAATATGGAGTAGTGGAGACTGTGGCAAAGTGGAGCATTCATGTCCCATCTCAAGGTGACATCCATTATTCAGTGAAAATATACCCAATACTGCCCAATTATACATTTTTCAACCAAAGTCAAAAATACAGATATTTATATGAAATTTCCCAATGTTTAAATGCATTAAATCTGTATATTGCTTTGAGCAGTATCCTATTGATAGTATTCCTATCAAATTATGGATGTCATTTTTCACAGAATCAGGAAAAAACAATTATAAATATGGAACCAAAAAATAGCCTGAATAACCAAAGCAATCCAAGAAAACAGCAACAACAACAAACACACACACACAAACAAACAAAAAAAAACAAAGCTGAAAGAATTACATTACCTGACTTTAAGTTATACTACAAGGATATAATAATCAAAATAGCATGTTACTGGTACAAAAATAAACACATAGAACAATGGAACAGAATAAAAAACTCAAATAAAGCCACCTAGGTACAACCAACTAATCTTCAGCCAAGTAGACAAAAATATATAATGAGAAAAGGACACCCTGTAATCCTGTTCAATAAATGGTGCTAGGAAAATTGGATAGCCATATGCAGAAGAATGAAACTGGACCTCTACTTCTCACCATATAAAAAAGTTAACTCAAGATGGATTAAAGACTTAAATGTAAGATCTAAAATTATAAAAATCCTGAGGAAAACCTAGCAACAAAATTCTTGTGGACATTGACCTAGGCAAAGGCTTTATGACTAAAATCTCAAAAGCAAATGCAACAAAAATTAAAAATAGATAAGTGAGACTTAATTAAACTAAAAAAGGTTTTGCACAGCAAAAGAAATAGTCAACAGAGTAAACAGAAAACCTACAGAATGGGAGAAAATATAACTCTGCATCCAACAAAGGCCTAATAATATCTACAATCTATAAAGAACTCAAACAATTCAACAAATAGCCCAATTAAAAAGTGGGCAGCGTTCGCGAACCACCTGGGCAAGCTGGCGAGACCTCATCTCTACAATAAATCAAAAAAATTAACTGGGTGTGGTAGCGCGCGCCTATAGTTTCAGCTACTCGGAAGGCTGAGGCGGAAGGATTGCCCTGCACTCCAGTCTGCTTGTGGGAATGCAAACTAGTGCAACCTCTTTGGAAGACAGTGTGATGATTTCTGAAAGAACTAGAAATCAACCTTCCATATGACCCAGCAATTCTCCTGTTGGGAATATACCCGGAGAAACTCAAATCATTCTACAAAAAAGATACCTGCACACGTATGTTTGTTGCAGCTCTGTTCACAATAGCAAAAACATGAAACCAACCATGTTGCCCATCGAAGATGGACTGGATAAAGAAATGTGGTACATATACACAGTGGAATATTATGCAGTCAAAAAGGACAAATATGTGGACTTTGCAGTAACTTGGATGGATTTGGAGTCGATCATACTCAGTGATCTATCACAGAAACAAAGAACAGAGTACCATATGTTCTCATTCATAAGTGGACCTTGAACAATTATAATGCTATAAGAAAGCATTTGGGAGTAATGGGAAACTGTCAGGGGAGGGGGATGGGATCAGCAGTTGAGGGAAACAGATAGAGAAGGGAGGGGCATACCTCATCAATAAGGGCACCTGCTTAATCAATGTGTGTATACTTAATCCAGAATTGTACCCCATATCTTTATAATTAAAAAACTGAAAAAATCAATTAAAAGTGGGCAAAGGACATGAATAGACACTTCTTGAAAGAAGACATACAAGCAGCCAACAGATACATGAAACAATGATGTCTCACTCATCATCAGAGAAATCCAAATCAAAACCACACTGAGATACCACTGAACTCCAATAAGGATGGCCATCATTAATAAATCAAAAAACAGCAGATGCTGGTGCAGTTGCAGAGAAAAAGGAACACTTCTACACTGTTGGTAAAAGTGCAAACTAGTTCAACCTCTCTGGAAAATAGTGTGGTGGTTTCTAAAAGAAGTAGAAACTGACCTTCCATATGATCCAGCAATCCCCCTTCTAGGAATGTACAAGGAGGAATATAAATCATTCTATAAAAAAGACACCTGCACGCATGTTTATTGCTGCACTATTCACAATAGCAAAAACATGGAACCAACCCTATGGCCCATCAAAAGTGGACTGGATAAAGAAAATGCAATACATATACATGACAGAGTATTACACAGCCATAAAGAAAGACAAAATCATGGACTTTACAGTAAATGGGATGTAGTTGGAGACCATCATACTTAATGATCTATCACAGAAACAAAGAACAGAATACTACATGCTCTCACTCATAAATGGGACCTGACTATTAATCACAATAGCACAAGGAAGGGATTGGTAGTTGTGGAACACTGCCTGGGTTGAGGTGGGGTGCAAGAAACAACACAAAGAGTACCTGGTTCTAAATCAATGGAAGCGAGGACCGGTTGGAGACCCAAACTTCATCTGCTCGTAGAGGAGAAAACTTCATCTGCTCCCCAGAAGGAGGATTGCTGGATCATATGGAAGGTCAGTTTCTACTTCTTTTAGAAACCACCACACTATTTTCCAGAGAGGTTGAACAAATTTGCACTTCCACCAACAGTGTAGAAGTATTCTCTTTTCTCCGCACCTGCACCAGCATCAGCTGTTTTTTGACTTATTAATCCTGACTTGTACCCCACATCTCCATACTAAAATAAAGTTATAAATTAAAAAAAAGAAAATGAATATGGGTTCATGTGAATTCCAGAACACCCAAGCCCCCAGATTAAAATGGAAATCCCTCATTCAAATAAATAAAAAAATAAAGAGCCAAAAGCATCAGATGTTGATTAGGATGCAGAGAATAGGGAATACTTATACATTGTTGGTGGGAATGTAAATTAGTACAACCTCAATGGAAAACAGTATGGAGACTTAAAAAACTAAAGATAGAACTACTATTCAACAGCAATCCCACTACTAGGTATCTACCCAAAGGAAAAGAAATCAGTATATCAAAAAGATATCAAAAAGATAAACATTTGTGTTTATCGCATCACTGCTCAGTATAACATGGTCATTGAATCAATCCAAGTGTCCACCAATGGATGACTGAATAAAGAAAATATGATATAAATATGCCATAAAATATTACACAGCCACAAAAAAGAATGGAATCATGTCTTTTTCAGCGACATAGATAGAGCTGGAAGCAATTAACCTGAGTGAAATAACTCAGAAGCAGAAAATGAAATACTACATGTTCTCACTTATAAGTGAGAGGTAAACAATGGGTGTACGTGGATATACGGAGGGAAATCATAGACCCTAACGACTCCAAAAACAAGGCGAGTAGGAGGGAGGCAAGGATTGAAAAATTATCTATTGGGAACAATGCTTACTATTCGAGTGATGGGTACACTAGAAGTCCAAACCTCACTATTACACAGAATAACCATTTAACAAAACTGCCCATGTAATCCCTCAATCAATAAAAGAAAAAACAGTTTATTATGCATCTTAAAGAAAAAAATAAATGTTGGCAGTCTCTTGGAGTTTGAGGAAACCAATTAATAACACCCCCCTTCTCCTCTTGAGTTCATTACCAATCGAGAAATGGCATTAGGAGTAAGACAGATGGAGATCAAGATGTCAACATTATTACTGATAAAACTGATTGGAGAACAAGTCTGGAATCTGCAGCCAAAATGTATTTTATAATTACCACTCTCAGAAGAAATCTCAGATATGCAGAACTGCCTTGTAAGGAGAAAAAGGGTGAAAAAGAGGAACCATGGTGCTGTCAGATTGCTAACTTTACCCAATAAAGAAATGAGAGTGGCTAGATGTGGTGACTCAGTCTATAATCCCAGCAATTTGGGAGAAGGAGGCAAGAGGATTGCCCGAGCCAGTGGTTGGAGACCAGCCTGGGCAACTTGGCAAGACCTCATTTCTACAATAAATCAAAAAATTAGGACAATCTCTTTTCAGGTCCTCTCCCACCGTGGGAGTTTTCTGTCTTCTTAATAAATCATACTTACTAAAAAAAAAAAAAAAATTAGCCAGGTGTGGTGGCATATGGCCATAGTTCCAGCTACTTGGAAGGCTGAGATGAAAGGATCACCTGAGCCCAGCAGGTAGGTGGAGGCTGCACAAGCCTTGAGTGCTCCTAGAGTGGAAATCTCCCCTAGCCCCAACCACCACACCACATACACATGAAAATACCTCAGGGACATTGCAGGTTTGGTTACAGACCACTGCAATAAAACAAGTATCATAATACAGAGAGTTACATGAATTTTTTTTACATCTCAGCATATAAAAGTTATATTTATACTACACTGTAGTCTCTTAAGTATGCAATAGCCTTATGTCTTTTAAAAATGTACATACCCTCATTAAAAAGACTTTATCACTAAAAAACATTAACAATCATCTCAGCCTTCAGTGAGTCATCATCTTTTTGCTGGTGGAGGGTCTTGTTTTGAAATTGACGGACGGTTGCTGACTAATCAGGGTGGTGGTTGCTGAAGGTTGGGGTGGCTGTGGCAGTTACTTCAGATAAGATAAAAATGAAGTTTGCCGTATTTTCTTTCTCAAAATATTTCTCTGTAACATGCAATGCTGTTCAGTAGCATTTTTTCTCACAGTAGAACTTCCTTCAAAATTAAAGTTGATCCTCTCAAACTTTGTCAATGCTAATTTTATGTAATACTCTGAATCCTTTATTGTCATTTCAACATTATTGCATCTTAACCAGGATTAGATTCCACTTCAAGAAACCAATTTCTTTGCTCATTCATAAAACTCCTCATAAATTCAAGTTTCATCATGAGATTATAGCAATTCAGTCACATTTCCCAGTTCCACTTCTAACTTGAGTTCTCTTGCTGTTTTCACCACATTTGTAGTTACTTCCTCCACTGAAGTCTTGAACCTCTCCAAGTCATAATGAAGGTTGGAATCAATTTCTTCCAAACCCCTGTTAATGTTGATATTTTGAGCCCCTCTTTTGAATCACATCTCAAATGGCATTATTTTCAAAATGCTTTCAATTTACTTTTCCAGATCTATCAGAGGAATCACTTTCTATAGCTGTAGCCTTATGAAATATATTTCTTAAATAATAAGACTTGAAAGTCAAAATTATTCCTTGATCTTTAGAATGGATGTTGTGCTAACAAGCATGAAAACAACATCAATCTCCTTGTACACCTTTATCATAGCTCCTGAGTGACTAGGTGCCTTGTCAAGGAGCAGTAATATTTTGAAAGCAATCTTTTTTCTGAGCAGTGGATCTCAACAGTGGACTTAAAATATTCAGTAACCCACTGGGGACATATAATCCCAGGTACTTAGAAGGCTGAGGCAGGGTGATTGCTTGAGCCCAGAAGTTTGAGAACAACCTGAGCAACATAATGAGACCACATTTTTTTTTTAAAAAGAAGAAATAAAATTCATAAACCATACAGTAATCAAAAGTGTCATCCAGGCTTTGTTGTTCCATTTATAGAGCACAGGCAGAGTAGCTTTAGCATGATTCTTAAGGAATCTAGGATTTTTCAGAATGGTAAATGAACAAAGGCTTCAACTTAGGCTCACCAGCTGCATTAGCTTCTAACAAGAGAGGAGCATACCCTTTTAACTTTTGAATACAGGTTCTGACTTCTCCTCTCTAACTATGAAAGTCCTACATGGCATTTTCTTCGAATAAATGTTGTTTTGTCTACATTTAAAACATCAGTCATTTAGTGTAGCCGCTTCCATCAATGATCTTAGTTAGGTCTTCTAGATAATTCGCTGTAGCTTCTACCTCAGCACTTGCTACTTTGACTTGTACTTTCATGTTGTGGCTTCTTTCTTTAAACCTCATGAACCAACTTCTGCAAGTTTCCAACTTTTCTTCTGCAGCTTCCTCACCTCTCTCATCTTTCATAGACTTGAAGAGCGTGAGGGTTTTGCTCCAGGGTAGGCTTTGGACATTCACAACTTGGGTGTTTGGTGCAAGAAGCCTAGATTTTGGCCTGTCTCAGCTTTCAACATGTCCTTCCTCATTAAACTTAATCATTTCTAGCGTTTGGCTTAAAGTGAGAGATATGTGACTCTTCCTTTTACTTGAACACTTAACGCCATTTTAGGATTATTATAATAATTAAACGTTGCTGTCTCTCAGAAAATAGAGAGGCCTTAGGAGAAGGAACAAGAAGGGGGAGTAGTCAGTTGGGTGAGCAGTCAGAACACACACACTTATCAATTAAGTTCACTGTCTTATATGGGTGTAGTTCATAGTGCCCCAAAATAATTATGTAGTGAAATCAAAGATTACTGATCACATTTCACCATAACAGATATAATGACAAGAGTTTGAGATATTGTGAGAATTACCAAAATGTGACACGGAGACAAGAAGTGACCACACGCCATTAGAAAAGCAGTACTGATAGACTTGCTTGACTCAGGGTTGCCACAAACTTTTAATTTGTTAAAAAAAGACACAATATCTGTGATATTCCATAGAGCAGGGTACAATAAAACGAGGTGTGCCTGTATGAGGCAAAAGGTCAAGGGAATGGAAATTCTACCCTAACAGAAATTAATTTTTAAAAAATACTATGCAGGGCAAGCATAGCCAGACTCAGTCCATACACACCCACTCTGTAATCTCTGGTATACAACCACTCTGTGTTTGTTTGTTTATTTGTTTTGAATCAGAGTCTCACTCTGTTGCCCAGGCTGGAGTACAGTAGCAGAGTCATAGCTACTGCAGCCTTGAGATCTTGGGCTTAGGTAATCCTTCCACCTTAAGGATTACCTAAGCCCAAGTAGTTGGAACCACAGTTATTAAAATATTAGTTAATTTTACCGATTTTGTTTTAAATGTATGTTTTTTCTTGCCTCTTGTTATTTCTAATTCTGTCATATTGATGCCTATAGTAGTTACCAAAATGCTAAGAAAAAATCCATTTATTCAAAAAAAAACTTGCTGAACTACCGCTTACACAAATTTATTTTCTTGAGACAAGGTCATACTCTGTCACCCAGGCTGGAGTACAGTGGCATGATCTCAGCTCACCACAGCCTCAACTTCCTGGGCTCAGGCGATCCTGCCACATCAGCCTCCCCAGTAGCTGGAACTGTAATACACACCACCATGCCCAGTTAATTTCTGTTCTTACATTTGTCAGTTGTGATATTTAGGACTAAAACTTACAGTCATGTTGTAAGCATAAATACTAAAATCATGAATTTTCTTTATTCTTTTGGAAATTGGCATATCACTTAGATACTTTTTGATGGTTTTGTATAATAATTGAGTGATTGCATCTTCCTTCCCAACAACATATGTAAGGAAATAGATTTTAGTTGATGTCAAGCCCTGTACTCTTTGTTACCCAACCTCATAAAGAAAGCTGGTTGGTGTGCACTGTTCACAGCTCCAGTCCTGACTTCACACTTCTCTCCCACATACGCTTTGGTTTCACATATGCTAAGATTGTTTCTTACCTTCCCATTTCTTTCCTTGCCTCACCCTTCTATTTTAACATCTGCAGTTGTCTTCCTGGTGGCTATTTTGACTCCTCCACCATTCTGCCTCCATTTTCCCTACCTGTTTTCAGCCATCTTCCCTCAAGATGACCTGAGTACACTCTACCAAGTTCAACAGTAGAGATCCTCCTACACTGTGTGGGTCTCCCCTTCAGCTTGCTCCAGATCTTCAGACAGGAAATGGCATTCACCGTTTTTCTGTTCTTGGTAGTTCTGTAAGTGTTTGCTATTAAGTACAATTTTCAGTGAGTGGTGCATTGGCCAGGGCAATGGTATTTGTCATAACAGGAGCAGTCCTGTCCTCATAGTTTGGCATTATAAATGGGTTTCTTATTCAGCTGAGAGAGTAAACATCCTAGATGGAAGCATCCCTCCACCAACATGGCTGAATCTCAAGGAGTGTTTAAATTTTGTTGTAGCAGTGGTCTGGGGCATTTTTGAAATGCAGCTCTAATTTGTTGTCCTTTTATTTGTTTATGACTACTTAAAAGCTGTTTTTTAGGCAAATGACATTCTCATAACAAAATGATGATCCTTATCTTGAACACTATTCCTTGAACTTCATCTTCTGGAGCTTCCTCCCACCAATAATCAAGGTAGGTCTGGAGGATCAGGGTGCTTTAAATGGGGCACCAAACATAATGCTGAAATTCATGCCCAGTGTTGTCCTTTTTGTTCAAACATCTTTGAACAAAGTCTATCCCTGTTGGATAGATTTACTACCTATATGTGAGGGCATGGGGGAAAAATCTCAGCCCTGGCTTCCTCAGCCTGCTCAGCGATGGGCCTTGAATTGCAGACCGCACTGGCACAATCCAGTAGGGAAGTTAATCTGCACCAAGACAGGCAGGAGGCCAGGAGGCTTAGGCCCACCAGTCAGGGCTGTGGAATGATTCAGGTGCAAATTTGTAGGTTTTAAGTAATGCAACCCTAGGCATGTAGCATCTACCAAAACTCAGCTACTACACTGGATTCCATTTATTGAGTACCTACCATGGTTTTGGAACTGCACAAAATGTATCCCATATATTATCTCTTTTAATTTAATCCTTGCTACTTCTATGAGGTGGGGAGTCTCATAGATGAGGAAACTCAGGCTCAGGGCTCTTGGCTAGAAAGCAGCGGGATTTTACTCTGGGTATCAATGCCTCTCAAACTCCATCCATTGACCTGTTTCTGCAATTTTGTTTTTACCCAGGCATTTATGTTAGCATTCTAGTTCTCTCTCTGGCTGGGAACCATGGCATTCTGCCTAAATTTTAATAATATCTACATAGATTAACTCAGAATTCCCACCCATGAGGCTGAACCCTCAGATAGGAAGAGTCTTAGTTTGCCAAGATTGTCATAACAGAATACCACAGACTAAGTGGCTTGAACAATAAAAATTAATTTTATCACAGTTCTGGAGGCTGGAAGCTCAAGATCAAGGTGTCATCAGGTTTGATTTCTTCTGAGGCCCCTATCCTTGGCTTGCAGATGACCATCTTCTTGCTGTGACCTCATATTACCATTTCTCTCTAGGCATTCGTCCCTGGTATCTGTCTGTCCTAATCCCCTCTTCTTACAAGGACAGAAGTCAGATTGGATTAAGGCCCATCCTAATGGCTTCATTTAAACTTAATTACCTCTTTAAATGCTCCATCTCCAAA
The DNA here is from genome assembly GCF_000164805.1 of Carlito syrichta. Taxonomy (NCBI): domain Eukaryota; kingdom Metazoa; phylum Chordata; class Mammalia; order Primates; family Tarsiidae; genus Carlito; species Carlito syrichta. The sequence goes on along the minus strand of NW_007251024.1, from coordinate 44,711 downwards.
TGCAGCCATATTCTGAGGTAGTGGGGGCTAGGGCTTCAACATGTGAATTTTGAGCAGGGGGACACAATTCAACCCATAATAGAAACTGAAGACCTGTTGCCAATGAATTGATTACTCAGATTTCCAGTAATATATCTGACTGTTTTTGGCTATCTCTCCTGGCCCTGCTGGAAGGCACTCCTGTCCTGAATTACTCTATAGAAGGAGATCTCTTTGAATGTGAAGCTAGTTGGAAATTCAAGCCTTAGTTTCTATGCCCCACTGTTCTATATCCTGACTTCTACCCTTCTATAGTCTGGATGTCTGTGTCCCCCCAAATTCATATTTTGAAACCTAATACTCAATGTGGTAGTATTAAGAGACGGTGCCTTGGGAGGTGATTAAATCATGAGGGACCCACTCTCATGGATGGGACTAATAATCCTAATAAAAGAGGTGCGAGCAAGCTCCCTTATCCCTTCTACCTATGATCACACATAGTGCCATCTATGAGGAAAGGGCTCTCATCAGACACCAAAACTGCTGATGCCTTGATCTCAGACTTCCTGGCTTCCAGAACTGTGAGCAGTACATTTCTGTTCTTTATAAATTGCCCAGTCTAAGGTATTTTGTTATAGCAGCTCAAACCTACTAAGACATACCCCTTCCCCACTGATCATCCCACAGAGAAAGACCTCAAAACACTTGTCTTTATGCCATGACTGAACAGATGGATGCTCAAAGTCATGTGGATATTCTTTTAACATGGAAGTTGTCCCATAGATTCCAGTTATGTTGCATATTAAAAGAGGTATCTCTATTTGAGGCTCTTTCTTTTCACCTTAAGGCCACCTTTTGATCTTTACATCATTAGAGTGACCCTGATCTCTCAGACAGACACCTTTATAGTTGATAAGTGTTGAAAAGTATCTTGGCAACACCCTCGGATCCCCTCCCACTGTGGGAGCTTTTCTGTTCTCTCAATAAATCCTGCTTTCAAGAAAGAAAGAAAGAAAGAGAGAGAGAGAGAGAGAGAGAAAGGAAGGAAGGAAGGAAGGAAGGAAGGAAGGAAGGAAGGAAGGAAGGAAGGAAGGAAGAAAAGAAAGAAAGAAAGAAAGAAAGAAAGAAAGAAAGAAAGAAAGAAAGAAAGAAAGAAAGAAAGAAAGAAAGAAAGAAAGAAAGAAAGAAAAGTATCTTTTGGGGGATCTTAGTAGTAGACTGTAGCAATCAGACACATGCTCTGGATCAGATTGCCTGGGTTAGTATTGCCTTACTCTTGAGTGATCTTGAGCAGTTTTTTTACCTCTTTATGTCACGTTTTTTCTCATTTATAAGGGAGGGGGGGAACACCTACCTGATGGATTTGTTGTTAGGATTGAGTTAAGATGTGTAGCATCCCGTGCAGAGATCCCCTCGCCCGGGAGAAGGGGCGCAGCCAGAAAGGCGGCCGCCCCCTTGCACGTCATGCACGGCACGTGGGGAACCTGGTGCTAAACCATTCTTCCTATAGACGGCCTGCTTCTGGGTTAGGGTTTCATACATAGCAGAGCTGCTTCCTCGCTGCGATCTATTGAAAGTCAGTCCTTGACACAAGTGTTTGTTAAAAAAAAAAAAAAGTTGCATAGTGAAGTTAAAACAGTACCTGACCCATAGTAAGTAGCTCTAATTTATTATTATTATTATTGTGGGAGTTTATAGAATTGACTTCACTTTATTCTTTACTATTAATAGTTTATCATGGTTAATGATTTATGAAATGTACATTTATCTCATTTATTTGTCTATAAAAGGTAAAAATTCGATCCCAAATGGCTTAAACATGGAAAGGAATTTATTGGCTCTTGTAAATCAAGGAATCCAAGAACATAACACCTTCAAATACAAAGGCGTTCAAATGATATAACCAGAACTCTGTTTTTTTCTCTGTATACTTCCCAGTTATCAGCTACCAGCTACGTTGCCTTGGTGCTGTCTCCATTCTGGACAGAGTTTTGCTATGTTGCCAGGCTGGACTTAAACTTTTAGGCCCAAGCGCTTCTCCTGCCTCAGCCTCTCAAATAGCTAAGACTACAGGCATGTGCCACTGTACCCAAATGTTGTCTCCATCTTGGTGGCTCCCTTCTCATGACTGAAAGGCAATTGTTGTTAGCTTTTGGAGCTACATGATTCTAAGCTAAAATCCAGTGAAAAAGAGTGACCATCTTTATTTCAGAATTTCCAGAAAAAAATGCCAGATCCACTCTGCTTAGACTAGGTTAGTCCATTTGCTCACCCCTAGTTTAATTACGATGCTGTAAGGATGCAGGAATTTTATTGGTCAGGTCTAGGTCATCCAACCCCCTCCTGAGTTAAGAGTGAAGTCAACTGCACTGAGAAGCACATGGGTTGAAAGTGGAGTAAATTGGAGTAAAGGTACCACAAGGAAGGTTACAAGATTCCAGACAGCAAAATAATAGATGTTCACAGCATGACTTTGTTTTAAATAGATTTGGAGGATTTTTGGCATATGACTGGGGAGACTCTGGAACATATTATAGTTCAGTTCTGTTGTGTGTCCAAACCCACAATTGGATATGAATTGTGTCTAGCATTATATAAAAGACAATAATGCAATTGTCAGTGGGTCTCCCAAATGAACCAAGGAGACATGTTAACACACACAATGCTGGGATCGTGAAGGATTTTTACATTTTAGTTTCTAGGAGAGGAGATGAGCTCACCAACTCTTTCTCTCATTCATTTCAACCCATTTCCTCCACCTGCAAAGAAGGTAATTATAGATAGGGTTAGTCACTTTGGGTGGAGCCAATGTACAGGGTTAAAAGGTCTGTCTCCTCTCCTGGATGATATACTGGCCTGATCCTGCTACACTTGGAGAGTCTAGCCATCTCTCTTTGGATGCTTCTTCTCCACTAGATCCTGAGAATGCTTAGTCTAGCTTTGGGCACCAAAGGTTTTGCAGAGGTAAACACTCAAACTAGTGGGCTTTGTTGAGATAGGATAGTCTTTCCACTTGCTTCTAGTCCATCCAAATCTATCTCTTTTTTGGCTACAGGAGCTCTCTGTGGATTCTAGTCCAGCTTACTTGAATTTTGCTTTGACATATGGGGTCAAAGCCCTAGTATTTTGCCGCCTTTGCTTACCATCTCTCTTGGAGACATTATAAAAGAAGGCAAGAATGTAGGTATTGCTAAGGCCCCTGGCTAAAATATCACCATAATATATTGATAGCACCACTTAATCACACCTAATTATATATTCCAAACAGAACTTTTGAGAACATATAGTTTTAAAATCATTGTCTTAAAATTCCAGAATTAAAGGTCCAAAGAAAAAAGAAAGGAGAAATCAAAGGCACATTCTATTGCTTACGTGCTTAAAGAATATAGACCAGTAGTCTAGACTGGGCTGTCGAAACCCCTTGTTAAGAACAAAGGAATCTGGCTCAGAGAACCAAACTTGAATAAAACATCCTAATGAAACCAACTGTTTACTAATATGATTTTCATGGGAAGAATCTGGCCCTAGCTCAAAAGAAATTTTAGTACAAACTAATCTACTAAGGGGATTTGTTTTCTTAACCCAAAGCCTGAAAACCATTTTTGTGAAGTATACCACTGTATATAGTGTGAGTGTTGTACATTCCCCTCATTAGGAGAGAGAGTAGAAAATATCAAATTCTGTCAAATGAAGCAAAGAAAAAAAATTAGTCTTTCATTTGTAGAAGAGAAAATAACACTCCAGGGACTCCAAAGCTTACTCTGTATTACTAGGCTGTCTCTAATTGAGCCCTCCTTCAGAAATCCAACTTCACAAGTATGTCTTAGAAATTCCCTCTAATTTAAAGCACTCAACAGTTTAGCATCTAAGAATGTCCCCTTCTGAGCTGGAAGGACTGATGATCAAAAAGAAACCTGTGAGATATAAAGATACTTAACTTCTCTCATGTGAGTTTAGTGATTTCGAAAAGACTGATATGTCAGGTTTTTTTCTTATTTTAATGACCTTTCCCGCACACAGCCTCCCTGATTCCCATAATAACACTTTGTTTATACAGATAATTTTCTCTCCAGCAGGAGCTCTTACATGCCTTAATAACGTTTTCACATAAATCAACTCAATGCACTGTGAAGTTTGAAGGGATACAGGGACTAGGAGGGATCCTTCAAGTCTGCCAGTTGGGACTCTGATTGCTCCACTGCCCCTCCTGGATTTCTAGATGGGTTGATGTCGGCATAAGGACCTGGGGGCATGACTTGATTGGGCAGGAGGCCCCCCCCACAGTGACCCAGAGGCAAGCGCAAACTCTGTGAGAAACAGAATGTCTGAGGAGGTCCCTTGTGAAGAATCCAAATTCTGAATGTATATGCAGATTGTGGAAAACCTGGGTCAGAGATTCTTGGGTAGGGCCTTGGTTATCTCTCAAGAATGCCATAATTTTTATTTACCCAAGGCTCCATTTAGAAATTAAGAATATCTTTACTGAATAACTTTGATAAATTAGTTGGTATTCTTTTAGTAGCACAAGACAGAAATTCAGCTCAAATTGGCATGTGCACATAAAAAAAATTAATGAATGATGTTATTGAGAGATCCAAAGAGGAGTTTCAGGTACAGTTTGATGCAGGGGATCAAATAATATTAAGGAGCTCTTTCTCCCATCTCTTGCCTTTAGTTCCCACTAGATATTTTCAGCTAGGCTTTTTACAAATAGTGAGAAAGATGGCAGTTAGGAACCTCCTGTTCTTATCTCATCCAAAGGAAGTAAGGAGCCTCCTTTCTCTTGGGCATGGCTGTACCAAACTTCAAGGATTCTGTTACTCTGTGATTGACGTATATGGGTGGGTTTCCCAAAGGTGTTGTGGGAAGGGAAATGTAAAAGTCTGTGGGACTGACCCATCTTTGTCAGCTCTATGCTCCTCTTTTCTGTAACCTACCCTGCCCTGCACCAACACACACACACACACACACACACACACACACACACACACACACACACCTTGGTTAAATATTCTAAAGGAAACCTCATGTGATAAAATAAATAAATATGGCACAACCAACAACCTATTTTTTTAGGGTCTCATCATAGCACCACAGACAGTTGTCTGATGCCACTCACCATACCTGTTTCACAAAGACAATTTTATCTAACAAAAATACGTGCCAGGTACTGTTTTAAGTATTTTACAAGTATTAACTAACTCACTTCCTATAACAACCCTATCAGATAAATACTGCTGATATTCCCGTTTTGCAGATTACAAAACTGAGACTCAGAGTGGCTAAGGCATTTGTACACAAAGTAGGATTCAGAACCAGAATTTAAATCCAGATAGCCTGGAAAAGTTTTCTTTTCTTTTTTTTTGAGTTGGAGTCTTACTCTGTCACCCAGGCTGGAGGGCAGTGGCACGCTCCCAGCCACCGTAGCCTCGTCTTACTGGGCTCCTGCGATCCTTCAGCCTCAGTCTTCCAGGTAGCTGGCACTACCATGCCTGGCTAATTTTTTATTTATTGTAGTGATGAGGTCTCGCCCAGTTGCTCAGGTGGGTCTTGAACCCATGGGTTCAGGCAATCCTCTCGCCTCAGCCTCCCAAAGTGCTGGGATTACAGGCTGAGCCACCGAACCTGGCCAGAAAAGTTTTCTTTGGAAATAATTTAAATATATTAAACACACTGTCTCCTGATAATTAGCCCTTGTGCCATTAAAGTTCCTGCACAAATGTCTTCTGTGTCCTCTGCTGGAACGACATTGCAGAGTTACCAGCACGGGTACTGTGCTCCCCACTGCCCTCTGACCCATCTCCTCACCTACGACTGGCATTGCTCTTGAACCAACCAGACCTCAGGAGACTATACAAGGAAACTGATGCACACTGGACTCTTGATATGGGTTCATTTCTTCCACCTGTACCCTATTTTTTTTCAGCTAGCATTTACTTGACTTCGTCACTCTTTTTTTTTTCAGCTTTAGTTTTAGAAAATGAGTAAGTCATTGTATCCCATCTGAAAGAGCCAACACCCTGAGCTCTGAGCAGAGACAGGAAGAACTTTGTATTCTCATAGAAATAGAGAATCCTTTCTTAATTCAGTGAGTGAGCTCTCACTCCTGCCGTGGGCTCCTCCCAGCCTCCTACCCTCCCACAACAGATGCAACTCTTTGTGCTAGGATTAAACAGTATCCCCTCCAAAATTCCCATCCACCCAGAATCTTAAGATTTGACCTTATTTGGAAGCGGGGTCTTTGCAGATGCTCGTTAGTTGAAATGAGATCATATTAGATTAGAGAGATGTCCAATAGCTTGTGTCCTCATGACAAAGCCATGGGAAGACACAGACACACAGAGGGAAGATGACCATGTAAAGACAGCGGCAGACATTGGATTGATGCAGCTACAAGTCAAAGAATGCTGAAGATTTCCAGCAACCACCAGAAACTAGAAAAGGCGTGGAAGGATTTGTCTCTAGAGCCTTCTGAGGAAACATGGCCCTGCCAACATCTTGATTTCAGACTTCAAGCCTCAAGAACTGTGAAAGAAGACATTCCAGTTGTCTTAAACCACCCAATTTGAGATATTTGTTAGAGTAGCCTTAGAAAGCTAATATCCCTTTGGAACTGGTTATTTTCTCAAACAAAGGTTCAAGTACTGCCTTCCATGTTCTGCTCTATAACACTGTGCCTGGGACTTTGAAAACTCATTTGGAGCTGGGCACTGTGGCTCATACCTGTAATCTCAGTATTTTGGGAGGACATAGCACGAGGATTGTTTGAGCTCAGGAGTTCAAGACCAGTTGAGGCAACATAGTGAGACTTTGTCTTTTCTAAATATATGTATATATAGAAAAAATTAGCCAGGTATGGTGGCATGCTCCTGGAGTCCCAGTTACTTGGGAGGCTGAGGCAGAAGGATTGTCTGAGCCCAGGAAGTCAAGGCTGCAGTGATCTGTGATCCATGCTGCTGCACTCCAGCCTATGTGACAGAGTGATACTCCAACTCAAAAAGAAAAAACAAACAGAAGGGAAGGAAGGGAGGGAGGGAGGGAGGAAGAAAACACACTCCTGCTTTGCAGCAGCTTTATCAATACAGGCAGCAGAAGGCAACTTCAGCATGGGGCAGAGCCCTGGGCCATGCCTTGTCCCATCTGCCCACTTCCTATCTGTGCCAACACAATGACGCTTCTTCACCTGGGCATCTGCACAGCTAGTGATGTTTACCATCATTGCTGTGAGATGTGCAACGAAGGAGGAGCATGTGCGATGAAGAAATGTGAGGTACTTCCTCCTGTATCCCCTTTTAAATGTATTTTTCCTTTTTAAATTTTTATTTATTTATTTATTTTCAGAGATGGGGTCTCACTCCATCACCCAAGCCCTGGAGTGCAGTGGCATGATCATAACTCATTGCATCCTTGAACTCCTGAGCTCAAGCAATCCTCCCATCTCAGCCTTTCAAGTAGATGGGACTACAGGTGTGTGCCACCACGCCTGACCTACATTCTTTTTATTAGGGACTAAACTCTTCACAGAAGCTTCCTGAGAGTCTTATTGACCAGAATTGGGGAACACACCCATACTGTAGCTGGGAGATGTGTTCAGAGCAAGCCCTGGCATTTATAGTTTCTTACATGCTTCCTCTACCCTTCTCCAATCTGAGCCTCAGTTTTCTCATTTACAAAGCAGTGATGGTAATAAGTATTCTTGCAAGAAACAAATGAGGTATGTAGGTAAAAGGTCCCAGCATACTGTGTGGCACTTAGTGCACATTCAGTTAAACCAGATCTGCTCACCTGTTGCCTGGCTGCTTGTCTGAGGGCACTGTCTCTTTTACACAACTAGGAAGCTGCTCTGGGTTGACAGGTGTGTATCTGGGAACTAAGAACTCAAAACCCCTGCTCTAGTTCATAGATGATCCATGTATGTAGCGCCTTATCTTTTTTGGAACATTGTTACCTTTGTTATAGCTTTTAATCACGAAAGCCCTCTCCCAAGTGTGTGAAGCACTAGGAAGGGGAGGTTGGGATCCCTGTCTGCAACGAGTTTACCAGTATGGGTTTTCTTAAACCCAGAGTTGTAGGAACCATCCCTCCTTTTGAGAATAAGTCTGTGTGTCCACAGTGATTTCGCCAGGAGTAACGTGGATACCCCTTCTGTGGTAACAGAGCTTTCTGTTCAAGGTCTTGACTAGTGAATTTTTCCTGAGGATTCCTGGGAGAAGTATTTCTGCACACAGTTGAAAATGCACTCACCTATAGCCCGAGAACATCATATTTCTACTTTGCACTTTGATTTTGACATCCGACTCCTCAGCCTTGTTCATCCACACAAAGGACCCTCTTTGAATCTCTTCAGCTTCTGCTTAATTCACTAGCACATTGGCAGCAATGAAGAGAATATGAGACTGCTGGACCTAGGGCATTGCATTCTGGGTGGTGCAGGTTTGTGCCAGGGGACAGCCCAGGGCAGCTTCTGGGACTGAAGATTCTCAGTTTATTTCCAAGGCCGCTTGGGCATCTTCATGCTACAGCCCCCACAGGATGTTGGGAGAATTTGTCTTCTGAAAAATTAGCAATATCCGCCTTCTGCTTTCTTGTATTTTGGCCTGTGTATGATACATATATACTACCTGGCATGGGCTGTTAAGTACACAGACTTCTTTACCACAATGTATCAGAATGAAAAGAATATTCAAACTGATGAGTGAGAGGCAAATTACCAATGTGCCTTGACTTCAAGCATTCCTCTGAATTTTCCAGGTGTTCCCGAGGACACTAGTTTCCCTGCCAGTCCTATGATGCTGCAGCCCTAATTACAGGGAAATGTTTTTTCCCTTTATACCATGGAGCCTCCCTTGCAATGCTGTCGTTCTTGAACCACAATGAAGGTATTAGGTTTGAACACTTCACATATCAAAGAACAGCTCAGATGCAGTTTAGTGTGTGTGTGTTTATGTGTGTGTGTGCGCACACAAATTTATATGATGCATTGGATAGTAGGCAGTAAAATGTCACATTGTTTTCTCTCTCTCTCTCTGAGTTGGAGTCTCACTCTGTCACCCAGGCTGAAGTGCAGTGGCATTCTCACAGTCACTGCAGCCTTGACCTGCTGGCCTCAGGCGATTCTTCCACCTCAGTCTTCCAAGAAGGTGGAACCACAGGCACATGCCACCACGCCCAGCTAATTTTTTGGGTTTATTGTAGAGATGAGGTCTCGCCAAGTTGCCCAGGCTGTTCTAGAACCCCTGGGCTCAGGCAATCTGCTCGCCTCTGCCTCTCAAGGTGCTGGGATTACAGGCTTGTGCCACTGTGCCCCATATCATCTAGGACAATGACTATTTCTCATACCCTGTGTTCTCTGCCAGAAGAAGCTGAAGTCCTTAGAGTGGCCGAGGCATCCTCTTGTCATTTTCCTCAAAAGCACTGCGTGCCTCTCTACTGTTAGTATTTAAAAGACCATGGCTAAGTCTCTGGCTATAGGGACAGAGAGAGCAGGAGGTGGAATGGGAGCAAATTAGTGAAAACCTTTGCCTTCAGTCTGCAGGAAGCTTCTGGTCTACTCTGTGGACCTCAGAGCCCAGCCAGCTGAATTTGTAGGAAGTGTTAGTAAGCTATTGACAAGTGAGGCCCAGACTGGTCTTCTGGGTGGTAACTGACATTCTTCTTGTATGTGTCATGGGATGGGGATGGGGAGTCACCAGGTGAACTTGTCAGGCCTCCCTTTCATTTAGAGAAAATGCAAACAATGTCTCAGAGAAGCCAAATAAAGAAGGGCTCTCAAAGCATTCTGAGAAGTAGTGGAGACAAAACAGCAAATAAAAACAAAGCATTTCCTTTTCAGAGAATTGTATGTGAAAACTGCTGGAGGAAGAGGAAACAGCCAGATTAGGAACAAAGATTTTTTTCAGGTCTGGGCCTTGGTCTCAACCCTGATACTCACCCAGAGATCATGGGCACGCTACTTAACCTCATGGGAGTGGTCCTCTCTTTTGTGGAATGGCGGAAGTAAATGCAAGGACATTCTGCTGTGAGTTCTAGGGCAAGGTGGCATGGGATTTCTGATGACAACTGGAGGGGAAGGGTAGAAACGTGGTGTTCACTAATACCCAAGTTTTGTTTTGTAAGTTAGAGAATATACTCTAACACTTGATGTATTTATACATGTATAGCATATCGCTGTGTTGAACATTAACCACAGAATAGTCACTCCAAGGAAGCTGTAGATTTTGGAATTCTGTGCTTATGTGACTCATTTGTAAAGAGTCTGAAAAGAATTATTCTTTTTTACAAAAAAAATTGGTTTTTTGGGGAAAAGGTCAAATTTTTCTCAATTCTTCTTCCAAGGAAGAGACCCTTTAGGGTTGACTATAAAGTCAAAATGTCTATACTTCTAAGCAGGTTGCAGGTGCCAAAAAATTAATCTAATAACTTCTCAGACTCAACAAACATGGTTCCCTGCACTGGAGACAAACCTTGATACTCACTAGATCATCACAGGTCTTAAATCTATCAGCTTTTCATTTTTCCTCAACCTGCCTCTTCAGTCACCTCTCCCACACACTCCGGCCTTGGATAAATGAATTCAGAGCTCTTGCCACTAAATTGTGACGACATCTACCATGTTAATTTCCAAGTTAGAAATTAGCGTCTCTAAATGCTTTGCCCAAATATATGATGAATCATAAAAGCCACACTCTAGCCTAGTACCAATCCACCTTGCTTTACTATTAATGAAATAGATAAAACCACTTTTTTTATAAGTCCTTTCCCAAAGCAAATAGTATGTGACCTAGTTCAAGAATAGTTCAAGGCCGGTCTTGGTGGTTCAGCCTGTAATCCCAGCACTTTGTGAGGCTGAGCCTGCGAGTTCAAGACCAGCCTGGGCAACTTGGTGAGACCTCGTCTCTACTCTACAATAAATAAAAAATTAGCCAGGCATGGTAGTGCACACCTGTAGTTCCAGCTACTCTGAAGGCTGAGGTAGAAGGATTGCCGTAGCCCAGCAGATCGATGCTGGGGTGGCTGGCCGTGAGTGTGCCACTGTACTACAGCCTGGGTGACAGAATGAGACACCAACTTAAAAAAAAAAAAAAGAACTGTTCATTCAGCAATAGAGTATAAGAATAACCCCAAGGTTAAAAAAATACATATTTGCTATTATAAGCAATGCTACTGTGAACATTCTTGCATAGAAGGTAGCTAGTGTATTTGTTCAATCTTATAAAATAATGTTCCCTTCCTTTTCAAAATGCTTGTCTTAGTCTGCTTTGTGTTGCTGTAAAGGAATACCTGAGGTTGAGTGGTTTATAAAGAAAAGAGGTTCATCTGGCTCACGGTTCTGCAGGCTGTACAAGGGCACCGGCATCTGCTTGGCTTCTGCTGAGGCCTTTTGTGCATCAAAACATGACAGAGAAGGTCAAGGGGAAAGTGGGCACATGCTAACGAGGACCAAGCCCAAGGGGCCTCTTGGTATTATAATAACCCACTCTTTTGGGAACTAATCCTATCCCGCAGTACCAATTCAGTCCCCTGAGAGCAAGAACTCTCTCATTACTGCAAGGACAGCACCAAGCCATTCATGAGGGATCCATCTCCATGGCCCAAACACCTCCCACTAGGTCCCATCTCCAACATTGGAGATCACATCTCAACATGAGATTCAGTGGCCACAAACTAACCATATCTGAACAATAGCAGTGCTTATACTAATTTACATTATTACCAGCAGAACAACTTACTCTAAGTTCTCATTGGTATTTGGTATTATTAGACCTGTTAATCTTTGCCAAATACCGTTTGCATGTGGAATCAATAACATAATGAAAAAAGTCAAAAAAGATGACCCAAAATATATTTATAAATCTCATAAAAATAAAACAATATATTGTTTAGGGATACATGCATAAAACCTTTTTTTAAATGAACACTAAGCCTTAAACTCAACAATGGTTACTATTGGTAGGGTGGGGGGATAAGATTGGGTTGGAGCACATGGGTATTGGTAAGTTCTAGATTTACTATTGTGATGGTTAATTGCAACTTGGGCTAAGAGATGACCAGACAGATGGTAAAATGCTATTTCTGTGTGTGTCTGTGAGGGTGTCATTGGAAGAGATGAGCATTTGAATCAGTAGAAAATCTCCCTCATCAAGGCTGTGGGCATCATCCAAACCACTGAGAGTCTGAACAGAACAAGAAGGTAGAGCAAGGGAATTTTCTGTCTCTGCTTGAACTGGGTCATCCATCTTCTCCTGCTCTCAGATATCAGTGCTCCTGGTTTTCTGGAGTTTTTGGACTCAGACCAGGACTTACACCATAACATCCCCCTGTCCCCAATTCTCAGGTGTTCAGCCTGAAACTGAATTACGCAAGTGGCTTTCTTAGTTCTCCAGCTTGCAGCCTGCAGATTATGGGATCAGTGAACCAGTAGCCAAAATGGTCTGTGAGTTGACAAATGCACTAGAACTTGTCCTGATGCATGCATCAGATGCCAGTCCTAGGACACGGATGGTGGCATGAAGCTAAACAGCCTGAGATCAGACCACCAGTATCACACTGTGGTAGTGACTTGTGACAACTGCAGTGTCACAGTGTCAGCAATACTAACTCAGCCCCAACCACGTTCCTTCACACTGCTGGGATTCCCTGAATTTTTGACCTGGGCAGCAACAAGTGGGAATATTCCAAGCTCTTGTGACTCTATTTGGATACCTATTTCTGGAAGGAGCAGGGCTGCAATGGGAAGAACTCCAGCTCCATCTGAGGCCTCTGTGGCAGTCAGACACAGGAGGCTGGAGACCCCAGCCTCAACCTGAGTTCTGAAGTGAAAGCCAACAGGTTTGGATCTTGGAGCATGGTGAGCAAAAACCACTCAGTTTGTACTTTATGGACCTAATAGAAGAGGGAAACCCTGTGAAAGGAAAGACAGGGCTCCCCCACCAAGCCTTGCCATGGGAGGGCTAAGTGTTTGCTGTACGTTGAACTATGTCTAGGTGGGGAGTGAGGACCATTTGCAATCTAAAACCAGATACTGCAATCAAAATATTTTCACATTGATTAAAATAAGATAGCATGTTTGCAAAGTATCTGCATTGTGTAGGCTGCCATTGATGGAAGATGACTCTGCAATGTGCTCTGCCTTCAAGGATCGTGTCCTCCTCCTGTTTTGATCCCGTGGGACAGGAGAGAAACTCATGTCATATGATGCACATTGGACAACCCAGAACCCAAAGCAATAGGCTTAAGCATGAAGAGGCTTTTAATAATTATGTCTGTATAATTAAAAATCAGATAATAATATAACAAACACCCTTATTTCCACTATATAATATTGTCAACACTTGTTCTATTTGCTTAATTTTTTTTTAAAGGAACAAAACATTATAAGTAGACCAAGTTTAAGTTCCCTTTTCTCATCCTTACCTTTCTGCTTCTCTCCTGCTCTCCCTCAACCCACAGAGGCAACAGATAAATTTGGGAGGTGTCCTGCTCCCTGTTTGCATACCTTAACTACACATTAATGTGTCCATAAACAATATGTAAGTTTGTGTTCTTTGGTTTGTTTGTTTTGTTTAGTATGGGGGGGTATTTTTTGAGTTGTCGTTTCACTCCATCGCCCAGGATGGAGTGCAGTGGCACATTCACGGCCACCCCAGTGTCAACCTGCTGGACTCAGGTGATCCTTCTGCCTCAACCTTCCAAGTAGCTGGAACTATAAGCACACACTACCACGTCTAGCTAATTTTTTGATTTATTGTAGAGATGAGGTCTTGCAAAGTTGCTCAAGCTGATCTCGAACCCGTGGGCTCAGGCAATCCTCTTACCTCAGCCTCCCAAAGTGCTGGGATTACAGGCTAGAGCCACAGCACCCAGCCTTCTTTGTTTTTTAAATCAACATAAATTGTATCATCTGTACATATTTTTGAAATTTCCTTTTTCACACATTTTGTTTTTGAGATCTATCTACCATGTTGAGACACACCAAGCTAGTTAATACGTTATTATTGTAGCATAAAATAAATTCCTTAATGCAAATATTTCATAATGCAAATATACAATGTTTTAGTTATTTGTTCTTCTACTGTTGGGTAGATATATTTTTTTAAATATTCCCAATTTAAACAAGGCTATAATGAACATCCTCTTTAAAGACTTGCCTACTTTATAGGAACACATGGTTTACTAAAGTGTGAGCATTAATGTCAATGGCAACCAGCCACTGCTGTGACCGCGCTGTGCTGTGCTAGAGCCAGCTCATTGTGTTTGCAAGAATTAATTAAAATTGCAGGAATTTTGTGAGCTAGTCACTAACCTTTGTGAAAAATAAAATTCTATAAATTTACAGTGGAATAATTTAGATTTTAAAAGGTAATAAGTACCCAAAACTCATCATTTCCTAATTTGTTCACTATGCTTTACTATTATCTATGCCCTTGAGGTTACTTATGGTTATGTATCTGTGAGGTGGAAATATCACTGAATAGTGCAGGACTAATCATCTCTTTCCAACTCTTCATTATATTGTTAGCCTGAAATTAGCCACAGAAGGAGTGTTTACACTCCTTGAAGCAATGTGGCTTCAAGGCTTGATTTATTGTTTTGTTGATTGTATAGACCTTGGGTTGGCAAACTTTCATATGAAGGTGCATGTAGTAAATATTTTAGGCTTTGCTGGGCACATACAATCTCTGTCTATATTCCTCCTCCTATTTGATAAGTCTTTAAAAATGGGGAAGAAAAAAATGAATTGGCTAATGAGCTTTTCAAAACTAGAGATCCATAGGCTCTAGTGTGCAAGCCCCCAGACTAGGTGTTAAAAAATGATAGAGAAAACGTTAATAATGCAGATTTAACTTGAAAACAGTTATGTATAACTTTTACATTGTCAATAGAAGCAAAGCTTGAGGAAATATTCGTTCAATGTTTGAAAACCATTGCCTGGTTCAGCAAAGGAGTTACTCTCATCTGTCACAAACAAATGACATTTTGACATATATTTTTATTATTTATTTCACTTTCATCTTACAATTAATGTAAATGAAAATATCTACCAACATTTATCAGGAACTACACTTGGAAATCTAGTTATCAAACACTCATCAGCACCACTGGATCACATCTACTAAATTTATGTGGAAAAGAAGCACTTAACCACCTGATTGAGAAGTCTTATTACAATAAAATTGCATCTCTCTTTCTCTCTCTCTCTCTCTCTCTCTCTCTCTCACACACACACACACACACACACACACACACTCACACCCTACTCATATGTTAGCATGCCTTCTTCTGTCTTATGTATGGTCTTCTAATTTTTCATTTAAAACTGTATTCAGGGCAATCCTCTGGGTCCCCTCCCACTGTGGGAACTTTTCCTCTCAATAAATCCTGTTTCTAAAAAAAAAAAAAAACTGTATTCAAATGATGATTTTATTGACATGATCAATATTATCAGCAGCATCATTTTACATCCTAAACTCCCACCAGACTGCTTGAAAGAAGGGCCTATATTGTAGTTATTCCTTCCATGCCTCAGTGTTCTCATTAGAAAAATGGGTTTGACTGCTGGGTGCGGTGGCTCACACCTGTAATCCCATCACTTTGGGAGTCCAGAGTGGGAAGAACACTTGAGTTCAGGAGCTTGAGACCAGCCTGGGCAATGTAGTGAGACCTCATCTCTACACAAAATGTTTAAAAATGTATCTAGTTGTTGTGGTATGTACCAGTAGTTGCAACTACTCAGGAAGCTAGGAAGCTGAGGTGGGAGGATTGCTGGAGCCCAGGAGTTTGAGGCTGCAGTGAGCTATGATAGAAGCACTGTATTCTAGCCTGGGTGACAGAGTGAGACCCAGTCTCAAAAAAAAAAGTAAAAAAAGAAAAATGGACTTAATAATAATAACTACCTCTCAAAGGGATGTTATATGTTTAAATGAGATAATTGATGTAAAGTACTTAGAATAGCGCCTGGCATATAGTGAGCACTCAATTACTGTTAGTTATTACAACTGTTATTGATTTTAGTGGTATTAGTATTATTTGCGTCATCCTCATTATTATGGTAGCTTCAGAACCCAGAACAGTTCCTAACCTATAGAAGGAACAGTACAAATATGAAATTCATGCGTGTAACCTCTTTTAAGCATGCAAAATGTGTCAATCAGAAAACAAAATGAAACTATTTAAACTGCTTCTTATGTCTCTAGGACAAGGTGCTTGGTGACACAGTCATACTAAACTGAGTAAGACATAAACATCATTCCCCCCTGCAAAGAACTGACATCTACCTGGGAGGCTGACCACCCTAAACAGTAGAAGGAAAGTGCCAGTAGAATGGAAGAGGCCTTACAAACTGGGGGTGGGGGGACTGAAAGATCAAGGAAGTCACGATTTTCTGTGATGACAGGGAAGGCTTATGGGTGAAGTGGGTCACTCTGCCTCTCATTTTTTGCAAATCAATTTCTTCTTCCTATGAATGTCTTCAATCTCTTTCACTTATGTATCTACAAAAGCATCTCACATCTGGAACGATAAAAGCAAACTCCACCCTGTGAACAGCCTATGCACCCTTGGAGACGCTGGTGACCTTCATACCGAAAAGCTTTCCCAACTTCCTAACAACGCTAAACAGTATTCCCACATCCCATAAAGTGCTGCAGCAAGTCACGCCGGGAGTATTTCTCATTCGCGTTAATGTTCTCAGTTCCGACGGGGGTGTCTGCCTTGAGAGGGCCTGACATCCATCTCAACAGAACTCATCCATTAAGGGGTCCTAGGGAGAGCCAATCCCACTCTGAAATAACGTCCCCTGGCTCCATGGATTGCTCCTCTCTGTGTCTGCTGTGATGTTTCTGATCTATGAGGTGTTGGAAGATTCTCATCACAAGTCCGGGAAGAGTCTGAGGAGGAAATGTGGTGCCAAAAGAGCAGTCTTGGAATATTTGTTGGCCTGCCAAAAGGCCTTTATGTTCTACCAGTTACGCTGTTAGGATTGGAAAGTAGAGCTGCTATCAGACAGTATCCTTCTCTTTACCTGTTGGAATTTCTACGAAGGGTAATTAATCTTACCCTTCTCCTCTCTGTGTTCTAAGCCTTTTGAGAAGCAGACACCTGGGATAGACAGGGATCAAAATATCCATATCATAACTAGCAAAGCTAGTAGAAGAATGTGACTTGGCTGGAGATCTACTGAGCATCCTATTTCTTACCGCCAAGTCTAGATTTGGGATGAACATGCAGAAAGTGAGTCTACCCGGCAGATACTCCTCTAACCAGACAAATAGATATACAGGGCTGGACCCACACTCTGCTGAGGTTAGAAGCCTGAAAGAAAGGCACAGAGACGGGGCCCTGGGCAAACACTGGCTTTGAATCATTATCCTGCCTAATAGAAAATGGCAGATCGATAGATGTCAGAGTGTGACCACCTCCCAAGCACATAAGTCATTCATCCTTACAGAGGAGAACTATTAAGAGGTAGAGGGGAGGACAGAAAATTCCCACTACTCCCCTACCAATATCTCCAAGAAGGGGACAATCTGACTGGGCATGGTGGCTCAAGCCTATAATCCTAGCATTTTTGGAGGCCAAAGCAAAAGAGTTGCCTGGGCCTATGGTTTTGAGAACAGCCTGAACAACTTGGTGAGACCTCATCTCTACAATACATCAAAAAGTTAGCCAGATGTGGTAGGTAGTACATACCTGTAGTTTTAGCTACTTGGAAGGCTGAGGCAGAAGGATCACCTGAGCCCAACTGATCGATGCTGGATTGGCCGTGGGCATACTACTGTACTCTAGCCTGGGTGATCGAGGGAGACTCCAACTCAAAAAAAAAAAAGGGACAATCCTATTTGGGGGGCAAGATCCCAGGCAGAGGAAAATGCCTCCAGTATATCGTACCCACTCCCCAGACAAACTGCTGACCAATTACTCTGCATCCCCATACTGTCTCCTGTTGTCTGTGGCCTAATGGACAGTCTTTCTTCTTCCTATCCCTTCTCCTCCTCTCTGCTTCCTTCCTCTTTTCACTTTCTTTCCTTCCTTTTTATTTTTTTGCCTTCTTTCTTTTTTTCCCCCCTTCAACAAATATTTATTGAGTGTCTAGTATATGCTGGTGATAGAATGGTGAACAAGACATGTAATCCAGGGAATGAATTAAGATGGCTGACAAGAAGCAGCTAGTGTGAATTTCTCCTATGAAGTAAGCCAAAATAAAGAGAGTCCCTCAGCACTCAGAGAAGATCAACACCAGTAGCACACCCCACAACTCAACAGAGAAGCAACAAGATCCAGAGAGTACAAAGAAGAGAAAAGTTGAAAAGGAAGGGGTGGAACTAGGAAGACTCACCTGGATCACTGCACAAACCATGAGCAGCCTTAGGCTGCAGCAGGGGAGGTGAGTAAGCAGAATACAGGAGTTCAGTGCTTCTGCCATAGTCTCAGAAGGCCCTCTGAGGCTCATGGGACTCCAGTCCCTCACTGGAACTGCCATACCCACAGCCATGCTCTGCTGAAGCCCACATGGAACAGTGTGAGATTTTGGGGGACGCTCTGGGTCGTTCCAGCCACCATTTCCTGAGAACTCAGCCCCTGCTGATCACTACTTTTGCAGCATTGGAGGGAACAGGAAGACCTGCTGTTTGCATTTGTCCCAAGGGCAAATTCCACTACAGCAGACAATTCCTGGCTGAGGTCAGGGCAATTTTACATTAAGAACACAGACTATTTTAATAAAACAAGTTGATCTATAAATATTAAGGAGGAAATCATGTGAAGGTATGTGAACACAAGGTGTGATGCTAATATACAAATGGCTTAAATTTGGGAAGTAATTATTTAGAGTTTATTGTGGGTTGAATTCTGCTTCCCCCACTCCCAAATTCATATGTTGAAGTTCCAATCCCCAGTACCTCAGAATATGATCTATTTTGAGATAGGGTCTTTCCTAAAGTAATCAAATTAAAGTGAGTTCATTAGTGTGGGTTCTAATTCAAAATCACTGGTGTCCTTATAAAACAGGGCACTTCAGACACGGAGACACACACATAGGGAGAAGACAATATGAAGATGCCATGAGAAGACAACCAAGGAGCAAGACCTGGAACAGATCTTTCCCTCGCAGTCTTCAGAAGGAGCCACTCTGTTTAAGGACTTGATTGGAAAAATCTAGTCTCCAGAAGTGAGACAATCATTTCTGTTGTTTAAGCCACCCGGTTTATGGTACTTTGTGACAGGAGCCCTGGAAAACTAATACATAATTTATTTTCTTATGCTTAAAACCAGTTGCCTTGTGGAGGATGATTGCCATCTCTGAGACATGGGCTTGTGAATAGTGAGAGCCTCCAAGTGCTTCTAATGCCCACCAGCCGATGCAGAAGAAGGCTTAATAAACTCTGTTTTCACAGAATGTCAATACCCTGTTAAGCGTGGAAAATGGCAACATATTTCTCAATATCTAAGCCACGTAGTAGAAACAGCACTGACCTTGGAGTCCAAAGACCTAGACTCAAGTTCTTAGTCTGTCACACACTGTAGGACCTTGAACAAATTCTCTCCCTTGTGAGCCCTTTGCAGCAGGACAATGCTATAGTCCCCACTTTCTCCCTTTCTCTTGCTTTGAGGCTTCATGCTGAAAAAGTATACGTCTCTCAGGATTCTCAAATGTCAGTCATCACCACAGCTGGAGAGGAAGAGTCAGGGCAGGGCTCATGAGAGATGTGAAGAAGTTTGCCTAGCTGTCTAGACAGGCAGCCTCAATGTTTAAACTTGACTGCACATCTGTACATCATCCAAGGTGCTCCTGATGCTACGCCAGCCTGAAGATGGTCACTTAGGGATGGGCCACCAAAGATGTTGGGTGACTGTGGCAACTCAGGGACTACAAGATCATTAATTGGAGAGACTCTACCTACAGTCTACCTAGAATCCAGATCCTAAATAACAGCCAGGAACTTGATTAGGTTACTAGCTCTGGTCAATCACAAATGAAACTCAATTTTCTTTCTATTTGGCAGGATTCCAGGGCCCAAAAGTCTCATAGCCAACTGTTTAGTCTGGATATAGGAAACTGGGTACATTTTATCCTCAAAAAATAAGTTATTTAAATTGGAAAAAGTATCTCTTCCTCTAGTATTTCCTCCAAGAGAGGCCCCCTTTTCTCTAGTCACTCCTGATCTATTCTAACATTGGAGTTGATCTCCCGGTACCCATTTGTTCTCTCTCTCTTGAATTTTGGTGCATTTGGGTGAAAATAAGAAAGTTGAAAATCTGTTACATGAAATCAGATTAATCAAATCAAATGATATCAATCAAATCTGAGCAAGTGTGTAGCATGCTGCCTTGTGGGCCCTGTCTCAGAGAGCAAGAGACAGAGAGCAAGAGTCAGTTTCGATTGGTTTAGGTCAGTTTCCAGTGACACGCAATGATGGTTCCTGAAGCAGCATGGAAAAACAGTATTTAGATGGGAAAGAAGTAGGCTCACCCTCAGCAATGTATTTGACTGACTTCAAGTAAGGGGAGGGTGGTCTGGGAAGGGTAAACAGAGATAAAATCTTATTTTTTCAAGTCCCTCCTCCAGTACCACAATGCCAATGCATCAATAAATATTTTCTGAGCCATTGTGTTAGGTATTGGGTATCCATTGATTAGCAAATGCTGCAATAGTCCCTGTCCCTCGGAACTCAGGATCTGTGTATCAGGAGGGGAGTCTGATGTTTATAGAGTACTCGAGGTATACTTTACATGGATTATTTTTTATTTTATTGTTTTCAAAGACAGAGTCTTGCTCTGTCTGCCAGGTTGGAGTTTAGTGGCATGATCATAGCTCACTGTAGCCTAGAACTCCTGGGCTCAAGCAATCCTCCCACTTCAGCCTCCTGACTAGCTGGAACTACAGGCACACACTACCACTCCTGGCTAATTTTTTTATTTTTATTTATTATTATTATTATTATTATTATTGAGCTAGAGTCTCATTCCATCACCCAGGGTAGAGTGCAGTGGCATGCTCACAGCCACCCCAGCATCGACCTGCTGGGCAATTCTTCCGCCTCAGCCTTTCAAATAGCCAGAACTATAGGTGTGCGTTACCACACCCACATAATTTTTATTTCTATTTTTATTTTTGGTAGAGACAGGATCTCAGTATGTTGACCAGGTGGGTCTCTTGTTCCTGGCCTCAAGTTAGTCTCCTGCCTCAACATTTGAAAGTGCCAGGATTACAGGCATGAGCCACCACGCTCAACCTCCTATGTGGATTATTGTATTAAATACTCCCACTAATGTTGTGGGAGTATATTATGATTCCTGTTTTGTAGTTAGGAAAACTGAAGGCACAGGCGGTTTAACTTTGCCTACACTCACAAACCATAGAGGTGGTAATGGCTGCACTTGGTTTCAGGCGCTCTGAGGGAGAAGACAGGCCTCGTATCCATCCTGCTCCCCCACCTCCCAGTGCAGTCCCTGAGACAGAATGATATCTCTTACCTCTGCCCTGTTTCTGTGTGTGCTTATGTCTGGGAGCCAGGACACATCCTTGGTGGACTTTAGCTTACTCACCCACACCTGCAGCTTCCCCTTAGATTCTGGAGTTTAGAGCTCGGTGTTCTTGGTCACTTTTCTTCCTTTTCTCCTCTGACCCCTTCATCCTTTCCTATAGTGATGGTTTGATGAAGAGGTTATACCTGATCCTGGGCTTGAATTTCCTTCCAGGTTTTGATTCTGTATTTGAGCTTTGGGGATGCTGATTATCCATGCATTTTTCTCTTCTGGGTGCTTTGCTAGTGGCAAACAGAGTTTGGGGATAATAAAATTTTAGGATCAGGAATAGTTGATTCCAGGAATCAGAAACTCCAATTTTGGAGTTTATTAATTCCAAATTTGAGACTGCCAGTACTCTGTGCTGGAATATATAGATTGACCTCAGAGTCATAGGGTGGCTGCCCACTACTTTCCCTTTGCCCTGGCCCAAGTTTAAATTTTTGGTGCCCTCTCAGAGGTCTGCACAGCCTATATTTAGTCAGCCAGCTGTCTGGAAGGCTGTAGCCTGAATTACCCAATAACTGGTGGAATGGGAAACTGAGGAGGGGAGTGGGACTCAAGTATCCTCTTGAAGGCAGATCCCTAGCTGAGCTGGCAAGCTTTCAGCCTGAGAATGGGAGCAGAGTATAACTCAGTCCACTTCCGGCAGGTGGGGTGAAGTGAGAGAGGGCTGAGCCTGTGTTCTCCTACCTTTGTGGCAAAGTATACCCGCCCACTAGATCCAGGACATAGCTTCTTAAGAATTCACTGGACAGGGAGGTAGTGATCACTTTAGTAGGTGGAGGCGTGTGGGTACAAGTCCCCTCTTTTCTGAAAGAGTGAAGATAAGCAGAATAGGCATTTTCTTCAACACTCAAACTTCTGACAGGATTTTTCAAGACCATAAAACCTCTTCTTCTGAGTAGTAAAAAGAATCCGAGAAACACTTAGAGGTGCAAGAAGCAAACTCATGTGGCCAATGAGAAACCTGAAAACCTTGGTGATTTGCCTAAGGTCACGCGTCTGCTCAGGAACCCGTAAGTACTTACTTCCAGCACAGTGTTCCTTCTGCATTGAGTCAAGCTGGAGGAACCCAGCAGCTTCTACCTGAGAACATCCACACACCTAGTGGGGTGTCAGCTTGCTCTTGATCGCCTCATCTAATAGCTGAGATATCTTTGTTCAAGGACTTTGATGAGGTGGCCCGAGGCAGTACATGGCTTATCTCATTCCTGATTCAATCGGCTCTGTCTGTTCACTGTCACTTTTGTCCCAGCAGCCTTTTGTTCTACACCAGAAACGCAAAGGGCATGACTGGAAAATCAAAGAACTATCCTGGTAGGTGCCCCTGGACCAGAGGGGATAGAGAAAGATGTCTCATTACCCTTCTTCCTAATCCTCTGCCCCTTTGGGAAGTTTTAATTCAAATTTCCACTTATTGCACAAATAATGAGGACTATTTAAAAAAGATGGCTTGTCATCATCCCAGAGAGGGACTTGGGAAAAGCCTATGTTTTGGAATCAAAGAGGCCTGGATGCAAATTCTAGTTTTGCTACTCTATAAATTTATGTCACTGAGAAATTTACTCAATCTCTTTGAACCACATTTCTTCATGTCTAAGTGGCAATAATATAAAAGCTTCCTGGTTGTGTGTGTATGTGTGTATGTGTGTGTGTGTGTGTGTGTGTGTGTGTGTGTGTGTGTAAGTGTAAGTGTAAGAAAAAGAGGGAAAAAGAGAGATATTGAGAGAGAGGAAGAAAGAGGATTAAAAGAATAATGTATATATAAGGTCCTGGACATGTATGTTTCATAAGTTTTAGATCCTTATAGCTTTCCTTCCGCAATGTAACTGTATTTAATGTTGTTCTCCCTTCAAGTTCTTGTCCAAATGCAAAGATACTTTCACATATTGTAGATGTAATTTTGCTTTCTGTATTTTTCATCTAACATTATACCATCATCTCTTTTCCTCTGGTACTCTTAAGGTGAATGGCATGAAATTGCTGACATTCAACTACTTTGAGCTGGAAAGAGCAATTTCATGTGATTCTACCTAGCACATAGTTTTCAGAATCATCATTGTAAAAGATGTATTGTAAAAGAATAATATTCTTTGGAGTTGGGGCACCATGATTTATGCAAGAACTTCTTATTGTCGGCTATTTTGGTTATTTCTAATTTCTCCTCATTAAAAATAGTTCTATAATAAAAATCTTCACATGTATGGGTTATTTTCTTTCTTTGAATTTGTTTTGGAGGATAAATTCCTGGAAGTAGCTCCAATTTTATTTGGGGGCCCAATGAACTGTATTCATTTTGCCCATATTTGTTACTTCCATAATTTGTTCCTTAGAACTAGCTAGGAGTTAAATCTATTGGCAGAACCAGTTCAGAAAACAATGGGAATTCTAGAAGCCAGCACCTGGTGCTTGTCACGGCTGAGACCAAGGGGCAAAGAACAAAGATACAGCAGGAATTTTTTCTCTGGAGGCCTGGTCAATCTCAGGAAGCAATTTACAAAAAAAGAAAAGACATTTCATTCATGTTGAGCTGTCAAGGAAGTCAGAGAAAAAAATTCACAGAAGGAAGAACCTGGGAAGTCACTTAAATGTCCATCAATGGAAGAATGAATAAATAAAATATAGTATGGTTCTTTAGCAGATTATCATAAACAGTTAAAAACGAACTATATCTTTGTATAAAAATATGAAAAAAATTCTCAAAATGAGTTAATTAAGAATGAAGTTATGGGATGATATGGCATGTCATTTATGTAAACTTGAAAATCAAATACAGTGATATTTTCTATTTTTCATGGATATCAATATGTACATTTAAAATATTAAAAATGAACTGGGAAGATGCACATCAAAATCACAATCCCCTTTGCCCATGGAGAGTAGGAAGAGAGGAGATTTCCCTGTGATATATTTTATTTAAAAAATACAGAAGCAAATAGGACCAAAATTAACAATGGTGAGTTACTGGAAGAGGATATGTAAATTACTCTTCTTCTGAGTTCCTTTATTATTATTCTTGGCTCTTTTTTATATTTTTTGAATTCCTCAAACATCATCATCAACAACAACAAACAAGCATCTAAACACAATGAATGGGAGGGAGGAGGGGCCATCCAAATGGAAGCCACAGCTCTTCAAGGTGGTCATGAATCAGCAGATGAGTATGGACAGTCTCCTAGTTACCCTTTGCGTAGTCAGTTTTCTTTTCCACGTTAAATTAGCTCTAGCTTGTTATTGGCCTTTTGACATTTCCAAGTCTTTGATCAGTTGGTGTTTCTGGAAAATGCTGAAACCCAGTCTTGCCTCAAATGCATCCCATGAAGGCTATGTCTCCTGGGAAGCTCTTAAGATGGCAGAAATCATTTGATGAATCCATTACTTATCTGACTCCAGAGCAAATGCTGGTGATTTGAACACCAACCCGTTACTGATTCAGTTAATAAACAGTTTTTGGGTCGGGTGCGGTGGCTAAAGTCTGTAATCTTAGCACTTTGGGAGGCAAGGTGAGGGGATTGCCTGAGCCCACAGGTTCGCGAATAGCCTGAGCAACTTGGTGAGACCTCATCTCTACAATAAAAACCAAAACATTAGCCGGGCGTGGTAGCATGTGCCTGTTGTTCCAGCTACTTGGAAGACTGAGGCAGAAGGATCGCTTGAGTCCAGCAGGTCGATGCTGGGGTGGCCGTGAGTGTGCCACTGCACTCCAGCCTGGGCAACGGAGTAAGACTCCAACTCAAAATAATAACAAATAATCAGTTTTTGATCCTTTCTTTTTGTTAAGTGGAATAAGAAACTGTAAGGAAGGGCGGTTTTATGAAGGACTAGATTTTTGAACTACAAATGAATGCACTTAAAGTCAGATCAAGCATGTAGGACATAATAGCTGAAGAATAAAATGATCCTAAGTAGAGCTGAGTGTCAAGCACAGAGGTTAAGATAAGAAAGACAGCAGCTCATGTTGTCATGCTACCCAACTGTAGTGGATACTGTGGTATAGCACCAGACTTTACCTTTAGGACCAAGACATTTATTCCCCAAACTGCTAGGAGTATTAGCTCCTGATAGCTCACAGCTGCATCCCTCCCCAGGACTTGCCAAAGTAGTTGTCTTGCTCAAAGGTATTCTCTTTCCTCAGGCACAGCCTGTACCCCGAGTGGTCTAAGTGGACATACAAAGACCTCACTTCTTTGCTTCAACAGACAATTTAAGGATCTTCCAGGTCCAGAGCTCCCTGTGAATGAATGAAGGTTGTTTAAACTATATCACAGATGAACTCTTCTTCTTCTGCCCAATCCTTCTCCCTTATCCCTTCATCCCCAGAAGTGTTGATCCCAAGAGCCGCAACATTCTGAATACATATCTCAGAATCTCAAAATGTTATCATTATTATCAATGACAACAACAACAAAACCCTTAGAATGGTCTATTTTTCAGGAAATCTGATCTATGACTCCTACCACCTTGAAATTCAACCCTTTCTTATACTCTACGTATTCCCATTTAGGTAGTTTAAATTAGTCTTGCAAATTGATATCCCTGGTTCCTATCATCCCAGTAATTAATCAGTCAACTACTGAGCTTGCAAGACGAATCGGATACAAGTCCTGATCTTGAGGAACTTACAGTAGAGATTGAAAAACAAGATCTAGCTGGGCTCGGTGGCTCAGCCTGTAATCCCGTGCCTTTGGGAGGCTGAGGTGAGTGGATTGCCTGAGCCCATGGGTTTGAGACCCACCTGGGCAGCGAGACCTCATCTCTACAATAAATCAAAAAATCAGCCGGGCGTGGTAGCGCATGCCTGTAATTCCAGCTCCTTGGAAGGCTGAGGCGGAAGGATCACCGGAGCCCAGCAGGTCGAGGCTGCGGTGGCCGGGAGCGGCCACTGCACTCCAGTCTGGGCGACAGAGTGAGACTCCAACTCAAAAAAAAAAAAGAAAAAGAAAACCAAGATCTAAAAAAAAAAAAAAAATTAGCTAACTTCCTTTTAACTAAAATAACAGTAAAAACTCTAGCTGAGAAAATGTTACAAATTTCCTTGTCTGGTGAGAGGAACAGACATATTCTGTGAGCTCAAAAGCAAGAAAATATGTGGGTAAGGGAAGTCAGCAAAGAGACTGGAAAGTTAGTACAAACATTTAAAGAATTAGAAAATTGACAAAGAATTAGGAAGTTCACAAAGAAATTGTTTGCAGGCATAATAATGAGTTAGATAGTTGAGGGTGAATGGAGATAATTTATATTGGAGTTTGGTTTAATAGAAGCAGGAAATAGAGGGCTAGATGGATGAATTGTGAGAAAAAGGAGGGAAAAGGTATACTGGGAGACATGACTGAAGATTCTGAAAAGCATTAGGCTAAGGAGCTTGGCTTTACCCTGAAGGACAGGGGATAGGGGTAGAGGTAAGACGGGGGTTGGGGTGGAGGTGGGGGTGAGGGTGGAGGAAACAGACAAACACCGAATACTTAGAAGCAAGTTGGAGATGAGACGGCAGCAGTGTTGACAGAAGGTTGGTTTGGTGGGGGAAGTGTGGGATCTCCTGGAGGGGGCGAACCTAGAAGCAACATGGGGCTTGTGCACCTGAAAGTGTAAGGCAGAGAATAAGGATGGTGATGAAGCAGCTTCCTCCACTGACCACTGAAAAATAGTACAGATGTTTAGTGCAACATATGTCACAATCATTTTTACCTCTTGGCTTTTGATGCTGTTCCCTCAGTAAAGTCTTTCTTCATCTGATCATCTACATCCTACTTGTCCAACATGACCCAGGACTAATCATGCCTCCTCTATGACATCTTGGTTGACCCTTTGAGTTCACAGATCTCTCTCTCTCTCACTTTGAAATCCTACAGTCCTTCAAGTCGAACTGTTTAATGATTTATTGTAAGTTTCACTTAAATTAACATTGTCTTACAAGTTACAGTTGGAGCTCCTTATAATGATGTCTAGAAAACAGCTAGGAACCAACTTTGTACCTCTACTGACTGAATTACTTAATTCTTAAGCAATTGGTGAGCTCTTTTCATCATCATCATCATCCCTAAAATGTTCTTTCCATCCATCTTCCAACTAGTCAAAGACTAGTGATTGGCACATAAGAGTGATAACTAAAATTCATTATGCGCTTACCATATATCAAAATACTATTCTAAGTGTTTTCGTATCTATAATTCTCTAACCCTAACAGCAATATTAAGAGGTTGTCTTGCCATTATCCCCATTTTATAGATAGAAAACTTAAGCCCAAGTTGATGAATAACTTGCTAAATTTACTCAGTGAAAGGACATAACATGGATTTGAGATACCCAATGAGCAGCCATTTGATCATTGCCTAAATCTCATGTTTTTCTAGCAGTTCACTTAACTTACCCTCTAATCACTAGCCAAAGACAGAACTGTTTTCTCAGAGGTAGCTATTAATAAATGTTTTACAATGCCCCCAGCTTGTTTTGTACTAATTAGTTTTTCTATTTTGAGTATTTGCCTCCACCCATAAGACCCAAGTTAACCTAATCAGCCCTTAGTGACCTTCATGTCACAGACAGACCCCACAACCATGGCAGCAATCGTGACTAACCCACCCATCTGCCTGCTGTCTACCACCCGACATCAGTACCTGCGCTTACCTGTCCTCTGTGATGATGTGGAGCAGACTACCACCCAACCACCTTAATGACCTGCCCCCATCAAGGGGAATGCTTAAAAGCATTCTACCTCGAGCAGCCAGCCACCATTGCTTTACTAAACTCTGGTATGTCCACGTGGCTCTCTGATGTGTCCACGTGGCTGCCATGTTTCTTAGCTTTGGCCCTGTTCCCTATCTTGGGGAGTTGAATCTCTCTCTATATATATCTCCTCTCTCTTTAATTTACTTTCTAAATAAACTATATTTTCCAATCTAACTTCGTTGCAGTTCTTTGCCTCTTACCTGTGCCACTGGCTCAGCACACTGGCCCACCGACCTAATAATTCTCCAAGACCTAACACTCAGCTAGTAAGTAGTAGAGTCAGAGTTTCAAACCAGACAATCTGATTCATTTAACTTCCAATAAAGGATTAAAAGAAGCAGATGAATGTATGAGGAAATGAGGAATGAATCCAGCAAATGATATGTCCAAGTTTTGTTGCATAGTAAGAGATGAAGTCCTCAGGTATTCTCTGAATCTTTGCAAGGGAAGAAATTTTGTTACTTACCTCAGGTATTCACATAGTGAATCTTGTGTGGTGTGTATGGACTGGTGTTGACCTCTTAGGTCCTGTCCAGTTCTCAAAGATTAAGAGATAGTAAAACCCTCTTTCAGAAAGGGTATTGAGACTTTAGGAATTCTACAAAGTGTGTTTGATGGACTTAGAGGTGTATTTAAAATTAAGGTGCCAAACAATTCACAAACCCTTTAGAGTATTGTTCATCTTTTTCTTTTTTTTTTTTTGAGTTGGAGTCTCACTCTGTTGCCCAGGTTGGAGTGCAGTGGCACATTCACGGCCACCCCAGCGTTGACCTGCTGGGCTCAGGTGATCCTTCCACCTCAGCCTTCCAAGTAGCCAGAACTACAGGCGCATACTACCATGCCCAGCCAGTTTTTTGATATATGGTAGAGATGACGTCTCACCAAATTGCCCAAGCTGGTCTCGAACCCCTGGATTCAGGCGATCCTCTTGTCTTGGCCTCCCAAAGTGCCGGTATTACAAGTTTGAGCCACCATTCCCTGGCCAATATTGTTTATCTTAATCTGTAGCTGCAAAGCTCGTAAACCTCTTCAGATACTAGATAGGCCTATAGGGTTTGGGATTCCTCTGGAGCTCAGTTAACTTAAAAACCAAGGCAAATGCACAGCTAGGGTATTTATCATCAATGCTCATCATTGTTTCCCACTGTCCTCTTTCTTATCAGAAGTCAAAAGCAACATGTAAGATATGCGGCTATCAGAGCATTATCGCTTGTTGCCACGTGAAAAAGCACAGCGGAGCTCGGTTTAGCTTGATGGCCCCTCTGCTGAAATTCAGGATCTCTTATCTTTACTTCCACTTCTCCTGTCTAGACACTTGACAATGATTTGCAGGAAATTGAGGCACTTACCCCTGCTGAGAAACCAGAGCTAAAACATTTCTAAATATAATTTTACTGGGTATGTGTGTATGTGTGCGTGTGTTTAATGCAAGTTAATGTTAATTCAAAAAGAAAACAGAAATGTTTTTCTGTCTCTCTGGGAATGGGATTAGCTGACCTTCACTCAGGCAGAGCTATGTAATTTTTCAGAGTCTGGTCTTCTAGGCTGGTAAGCTTGTCCAGTTATTTAGGGCACAAAACACCAGACTCTTTTTCCTGACAAAAGAAAATTGGAGGATCTAAGATTCTTGTATTCAACCACTTTTACTTACCTTTATTTGCTTTCTTTTTATTTTCTTTCTCTCACACAGATAAGGAAATAATTTTTATTCTCTCAACACCTGGTATAAGAATTTTGTATAGTGAAACATTAGCTTTTGTTG
Source organism: Carlito syrichta (assembly GCF_000164805.1). Taxonomy (NCBI): domain Eukaryota; kingdom Metazoa; phylum Chordata; class Mammalia; order Primates; family Tarsiidae; genus Carlito; species Carlito syrichta. The sequence continues at coordinate 14,719 of NW_007251024.1, read as the reverse complement.
AGAAAATGCTCTGAAAAATTCACTTTAGGGTCTCAGGGCCCCAGTTTCATCATCTGGTATGCAGGTTTTAGATGGATGAAAGAGAGGTTTTGCTAGTAAATAGAGGAGATGGGATTTGGGATTTGGCTTTTCTGGGGGCAGCTAGAGAGGATGATCTTTCTGGATGAATGCTTTAGGGAAAGAGTAGAGTGATGATGACTTTCAAAGTAGTCAATTTTACAAAATATATTGAGAAATAATGAAAACACTGAGATAAGTTTTAAGGTTTTCTCTGCATGATTAGTGTAAACTACTTCTACCTCATCCCCTTGTCTCCCCAGTGAAATCTTCTAATTTGGAGGGGTTGGAGAGAAGAGGTAAGTCACATGTCCATTTGAGGACCAAAAATGTTTTTGTAGATGCAAGAGCACAGGGGGAAGCAGCTGCTTGGGTCACATTTTAGGGCTATTTAAATGATCACACACACACACACACACACACACAATATTAAAAAGAAAAAATTTTAAAAAGAAAAGGTAAATCTAAGGAACCTTCTTTTAAAAATGATTCATTTTTGCACATTGTTGTACCCAATCGATTCCAGAGTTTATATAATTTAGTTAAGAAGCTAAACTGACTCATGCCTGTAATCCCAGCCCTTGGGAGGCTAAGGCAGGAGGATCGTGTGGGCCAGGGGTTTGAAACCAGTCTGAGCAACGTAAGCAAGACCCTGTCTCTACAAAAAGGCAAAAAAAATTAGCCGAGCACAGTGGCATGTGCCTACAGTCCCAGCTATTCAGTAGGCCTAGGTAGGCAGATTGCCTGAGCCCAGGAGGTCGAGGTTATGGTGAGCTGTGTTCATGCCCCTGCACTCCAGCCTGGGACAGAGTGAGACTGTGACTCAAAAAGAAAAGAAAAGAAAAGAAAAGCTAAAGTGGTCAGTAGACTAGGGCTCAACCACATAATCTTTCATTCTGAAACACATTGAGGAAGGAGGAATTACAAAAGAACCAGTCATTTATAAGACATATAGGAAGCATTTCATGCATAGTTTTATGTTGTACAAATTGGTAAATGTATTAGTTTGCTGGAGCTATTACAACAAATTCCACACCTGAATAGCTTACACAACAGAACTTTACTTCCTCACACCTCTGGAGGCTAGAAGTCTTAGATCTAGATGTCAGCAGGATTGACTTCATCCTGAGGCTTCTCTCTTTGGCTTATAATGGCCACCTTCTCCTTTTTCTTCACATGGTCTTTCCTCAGTCTGTGTTCTCTGTGTCCTAATCTCTTCTTTGTATAAGGACACTGGTACTAACTGGAATATAGCCCACGCACGTGACCTCTTTTTACCTAAATTACTGCTTTAAAGATTCTATTTCCAAACACAGTTATATTCTGAAGTACTGGAGGTTGTGATGAACATAGGGATTTTGGCAGGGGACATAATTCAGCCCTTATCAGTAAGGCATCTGCAATTTGGACAAATTTCTACACACATATCAATGGACACACTCTACATCTGAAGACACACATTTTTTAGCTGCAGAAACATACATGCATCTTAGTGAAGCTTGAAGGAGTTCTGCCATGACTGGAGGCACAGTAGGAGGGATGGGAGATGCAGTAAATTCTACCTAACACAGCATGATGTAGCCCACCAGGAATGTTTCCTGCTTTGCAGCACTCTTTACAGTCACACTGGGGCTTCTTTCCCCATGTCTGTAAACTCCAAGTGGTATTATTCTAAGTAGTGCTGCACTTGAGAAACTCAGAGCTTGACTTTGTCTCCTGCAAGAGCCAATGCTTTTTTGTTTGTTTCAACCCAGTTACCAGCTTTCTTTAGTGTTTCTACAATTGCTCAAGCAGGACACTCATTCTACTACCTACCAGTGAAATTGGCAAGTCCTTTAAATCTCCAGCTGCCCACCTTACTTTTCCAAGAAACCCACCAACTCTGACTGTGCCTAGAGACAATCCACTTACAGTTAGAGACGAAGAAGTTAGCTATAGAATGGTAGACTTTCTATCAGAGTCCAAATTTGGTGTAGATGCCTCTTTTTTGTGGTCATGTGCAGAGAGAAAGAAGGGATCCTTCTCGGGGGAGCCTGTGTGAATCATGATTTGCTTAAAACAGTTGTTCTAATTTCCATTCCTCTTACTAGTGATAAGTTTGAACATGGAACTTTAGAAAAAGTCTGCTTGGTGGCTCTGGGAGGGAGAGGCACATGGGAGACAACATTCTTTCTCTTTATTGCTGATTGTCCTTTGGTCTGCATTTGATAGTTGGGACTGCTGCAACTATCTTACGACAATGAAGGGTCTTTACCTGCCTTAATATAATGGTATCTATCTCATAGGAATGTTGAGAGGACCAACTGAATTAATGCTTGTAAAACTTTTAGAACTGTCTAGAAATTAATAGATGTTCCACAGGTATTATGAAAATAAGGAATGATAGCATCAGCCGTTTTGAATGTAGCAAGGTTAAACATTAGCTGCCATGATGATGTTGCTGAGCTGGTGAATTAAACTTGACTCTAACTCTGAAGTTGCCTGTCACTGGACATCTTGTTTTGTGAGCTGATATCCTCCTACTGCCAAGGTTACTCTTAGTTGGGACTCATGTGACTTGCAATGAAAATCATCCTTACTATACATATCAATAGACTTTTTTGAGTAGAGGCATGACATACATCCCCAGATGCTTCCATTGTTTCTAGGGATACTAACTGTACTTAAGAAGTTAGTCATTTATTCAAAGGTCAATAATACTTCATAGTTAAGGGCAGAATTTTCAGTCTTCCAAGTTATTATGCTGGGTACTCTGGGACTGCAAAAGCAATAGACTCTGCATTTCTTACAGGATGTAATACTATAGTAAAAGGACATGAAATTTGCAGTCTAAACTAGTTTGGCCTAAGACCTAATGTGCCACTTACTGGTTTGTAACTTTGAGCAATTTATTTAATCTGTGTGTGTCTCAGTTTTCTTTTTTGTAAGATGAAAATAAATAATCTTCATGTACCAAGCTGAGAGGATTAGATAAAATTGCACAGGTAGTAATAATACTGAGGTTTTCCTATGTACCACCAGTCACTGTGTTAAAACAGGCATGTTTATTTTTTCCCATCTGTGTATCTCCTGAAGAACAGTATTAAACATTTCATCAAAACAGGGTTCTATTTTACCCATAAAAGTTTAGACTACCTTGAATGAAGATATTGACATTAGGACTCTTGAGCCTTGGAGAGATACCAGTTGTAGATGAGTTAGTGAAATATTTGGAAATGGACATTTAGTTTTCAATGATGTGCTGAGAAATGATACATTTCCCCTGCACTTGACACAAGAACCTTAAGGTGGTCTCTCTGCTTTCGCTGTATCAGAAAAGCACTTATTTGATTTCAACGTCCTTGAGCGTATTACCAACTAAAAATCTTTGGGTCAGAATGATTTGGATGGAACAGAGTCCTAAAGTGGCTGAAAGAATGTTGCCAGACACAACTCAACTGGGAAAAATGTGTGTCAAGCCCAGCTCTCGCTCAGATACCCAGTAGCTGCTGTGTTGTGGGTGAAGATGTTTACCTTAGGTTAGTCATTATTTCTCGAAATACTACAAAATAGTCTTGATTTAATGATATTTATTAAGACAGAGAACAATATGCTTCCTTTATATACTCATAATGAAACTTACAATGAAGTTTACTTTTTAAACCTTAGGTGCCAGAAATCCCGCAGTTAACATTTTATGTTTAATGGTGGTAAGCAGCTTTAGGCAAGGTTTCTGGTCAAATTATAGTACCCCTTCTCCACCATTACATGGTCCTTGATCTAATGTCCCTCTTAAAATGGCCAGCACATACTTTATGGTGAGTCACCTCAAATTCTTCAGGAAGCAGGTATTATTTGTGCATTGATTCACTCACCCAACTACCCAACAAATACTTATGGGTGCACAGTATGTACTGTGCTATTTGCAGAAAAATCAGAGGTAAATAAGACCCTCTACCTCCATTTCCATGATTCTCAGAGTCCACTGGATATGATATTAAATAATTTTACAGGTAATTTTTTAAATTACTAAAAAAGGAGAAGAAGGTTCTGTGTGAATGTGAAACAGGATGTACGGGTCTACGTGGTCCTTCCAGCACATTCTGCACCAAGGCTTCCAGCACCCCATGAATCTGAGCTGAAGATAGCAACAAGCTCATTGGCCGATATGGAAAGACACAAACCGAAGGAGATGCTTTGCACATAAATAATGGAGTCCTTCTTATTACTTGGCATTTTTTGACTTATTCATATTTAGTTCATGACCATCATCAACAAATATAATCTTCAAAACCATAATATATGCTCTAAAACTTTTTAGTTGGCATACATTTTCTCAACATCTGGGTTCTGTTGTTTTTATCACGTTTTCCTTTATCTGCTGATAACAGAGAATGAATTATTAGTTCCCAGAGGAGGAAAGGATTCACATATTTCTCCATCCTTTTGCAGCATATAGTGCACCCAGTATGTGAGCTTGTTTCAAATAGGCATTTTTATCGTTTTATTTTGAGATAATTTCTTCTTGACGATTAAGTCATAGGACCTTTGTGCAAAATTCACAGTCTAGAGTGTCCATTGACAGAAGCATATGGGAATTGTCCAAGAATTTAGAAATGTAAAATCTCAGAATCAGAAGAGCTGAAACACTGTCAAGACCAATTCCCTTCTTTGCAGATGGGAAAACTGTGACCAGACAGGAGAAGTTATATACCCAAGAACACATGCCCTCTCAGGGTACTGCTTATATGTCTTATTCTAGACTTTGAATTTTTTCATCATTTGTGGTGTTTTACTCCAGTTGCTAAACTGACTAAAGGGAAGCCATAAGTGAAGAAATGGAGGCCGGGCTCCGTGGCTCAGCCTGTAATCCCAGCACTTTGGGAGGCCGAGGCAAGTGGATTGCCTGAACCCAAGGGTTCAAGACCAGCCCAGGCAACTTAGTGAGACTTCGTCTCTACATTAAATCAAAAATTACCAGGGCATGATAGTGCTTTCTGGCTACTTGGAAAGCTGAGGCGGAAGGATTGCCAGAGCCTAGCTGGTTGATGCTGGGGTAACTGCGAGTGTGCCACTGCTCTCCAGTCTGGGCAACAGAGTGAGACTCCAACTCAAAAAGAAAAAAGAAAAAAAGGAAATGGAATGAAGGGCAAAGGTATTCAAATATTAGACCAGGAAGAAGGTTGCATTTGATTGCAATATTTAACTTCTTTTCTGAGCAGTTTCTTGTTCTTTATCCATATATAAATCAGCATGCAATAGATTGAGTACAAAATATAAAAACTGGAGGTTTGTACAAGGCAATACATTTATAGGAAAAGCTCAAGGAATCACTTTATTCGTGTTTTGGTTTCATCTGGATACACATGGTTAGAACACAATTTATGTGGAGAAAATAAAATGTGACATTCTTAGTTTTGAGGAAGGATGTGCCCTCTAAATCCAAGACAGTGAACTGATGATTACTTTTTCAAACAAAACCTATTTAGTCTGTCTGAGAAACCTGCTGTTTCTTCCTACCCTTTGCAAAATTGCTGTTTAAATGTAACCTAATAGAAAATTTTATTGTTTTGCATCAGGAATTTCTGTGGTCTTTTGTTTAACAGAAAGTCAAGGTCATGAAAAACTTGCATCTTCCAGAACCTACTCTGAAATAACTTAAACTTCTGAGGCATAATGGCTGCCTAAGATGTCCTTTCAGGTGGTTTTGTCATTTTTTTAGTTGAAAGAAGAAAAATGGGGCCCCATGATATGAAATTTGCACCAGATGGTTATTTTTGATGGGTACTTTAAAGCAGTGGTTCTCAATGCTGGCTGAACATTCAAATAATCTAGGAAGCCTTTAAAATAATACAAGTTCCAAGACATTCTGATATATGTAGTCAGGGGTGAGGTGGGGTCAGAAATATAATGGACACCAGCTTTGTGTACCTTCTTATCCTCCTCTGATCTCCATCTTTCTAAAGGCTCCTCTCAGCTGTCTGACCATGTTCTACTGCTTCCATCTTGGCCCAATCCTTACTAACTATCCCAGCCCCACTTATCCAACCACCACCCCCCATGAGCTGGCTGGAGTTCAAGGCAAAATACTAAGGAGCATGGCTCTCATGACCCACATTCTGAGCTCTAGCTATCCCCAATCATCTCTTTTTTTTATGTAGAGAGGAATGGGTTCTAACTTCCTAGGAGCAGCCATGGGCTAGATGAGGCAGGGACTACTGAGAAGTGGGAGTCAGGAGAGAACTGGGTGAAAAGATTCCCCCCTTTGTCTCTTCTGTACACAGCTCCAAGGTGTGTCTTCTCCTTACATACTTGAAGAAGTCCTTTTGAGCAATGGTTCTGTCTCAAAACTTTTTATGAAGAGCTGGACAGCAAGGCAATACTGCATAATATGATTTAGCACTTTTTCTTGCCCACTTCTTTCCTTATTTTTATCACCCTGGCTTTATGCCACCCAAATCAAGTGTCAAGTGTCAGCATTTTCATCCTTGCCTCAGGCTCTGCTTCCTACAAAATCTGAGTTAAGACAGATTGTTTTGTTTTTTAAATTCACCAAGTGATTCCATAATATAACCAGAATTGAGCAACACTGCTTTTGGAAAAAAAGAAAAAAGAAAAAAACACCCTCATCTCAAAGAACATAGGAATGAGTTTTTTCTTACTGTCTTTTTTTAAAAACTCATTTTTAAAAACAAGCATAGAATAAAATTTAAAACTCTGTCTTTGACATTCTTTTTTCTGATAATTGCCTGTTCACATACTTTCTCAGAGTTCTAGCCTTACCAAAATCCTGTAATCAGGAACTTCCATGTCCACTTACTGTGGAGTAAAAGTGGCCAGATTCACCCTTCCACCTGAAACAACATCAACAATACAGAAAAATATTATATAACAAGTTTTCAAGATACTGGATATTAGACAACAAAGAACAGTGATCCATGTGGGTTAGAAAATAAAAGAAGTGAGTCCTAAAATTTCCCCCAAATTACTGTCTTGAGAGGTCCATGTGCCGCCTTGCAAAAATGCATTTCATATATAGACATAGAGTTTCAAGGTGTTTTTATTTTTTGCATGATGAGCATGATCATCTATCCACATTGTTTTGGGTTGACTTTTGTCATTTAACAATGTCTCTCAGAGATTGTCATAATACAAAGGGCTTCTTTATTCTTTTGAATTGTTGCAGGGTATTTTTTTAAAACAATTTCCTTTTACTCTAACTTATAGGGTTTAGACTGCTTGTAACTTTTTGACTTTAAAAACAATGCTTAGGTTGGGCACTGGCTCACTTCTGTAATTTCTGCACTTTGGAGGCTGAGGTGAGAGAATTGCTTGGGGTGAGGTATTCAAGACCAGACTGGGCAACAGAGTGAGATCCTATATCTACAAAAAAAAATTTTTTTAAAAAGCAATGCTGAATTGAACATCTTCAAGTGTGTATCTTTGTGCACATGCGAATGTAATTCTCAAGGACAGATAGCTAGAACTGAAATTGTTAGGTTGACAGGCATGCTTGCATTGGGTTTTAACAGATACTTCTAAAATGCCCTTTTAAAATTTTGTCCCAAAGTATATTTCTACCAAGAGTATATGAGAATTATATACTTTCCTACCTTTTGCCAACACAAGATATTACCGGGTTTATAGTTTGTCATTTTGGGCCAATAATGATATCCCATGTTTTTTAATTTATTAAATACCATTTTTAAATCTTTATTTCAAGCCTCTTTAGACCTTTCATCTCTAGCTTGGAAATTTGTATTAAACTTTATTAGATAAGGATCTGAGTACTGTGTAGTTGCTGAAAAGTTGGACTGTTCTTTATAATTAATAGTCTTCTAGGCCAGGTCTAATTACCTCACACTCTCTACAACACTGGGTCTTGGAATTTGGAGGGTGAGCCATTCCAGCCCCTCTCTGAGAGGAACCAGACCTGGGCACCAGACAAGATGATTGAAAAGGCTTTCTAATATTTTGGTTGCTGGAAGAAGCCTTCACACCTGTCTGGCCTGCTCTCCAAATCCCCTGTTGATTCTAACTCCACCCAACCAGTTTTAACAGAAGCAGAGCATGCTGAGAACTTTCCCCAAAGACAAACATGCTTTGCCAGGGAATTTGCGTCCAGAGGAACTGGGCCAAAATTTCACTGGCAAACAAGCTTTTGGCAAAGCTGAATGCGGTTTGTCAATGTGAAACGGCCCACATCCTCAGTGTGATGGGAGCAGTGTTGTTGCGTGGATAGGGAAAGGGTGGTGAGAATGAGGCTTATGACCAGGCGTGGCTGCAGACCCCAAGTCTGCCTACATCTCTGCCTCTTGCAACATAATCAATATTTATGTGCACTACCTTTCCTGGGAGGAAGAGTCATGGTCTTTACTCTGGGGATGCACCTGGACTGATAAGAGAGGTCCTTGCTCCTAAAGTCTGTCCAAACTGCTGAGAAAATGGGCGTTGTTATGTCTATGTGGAATTCATAATGATTGATGAGATGAAACATCTTTGCATAAAATGACTCAAAAACACTTCAGAAAGCGATGTATAATGCATTTGGTATAAGCACTTTCAGCACGCAGAAGGGAGCAACAGGAGTGGTTAATTTGGACACAGTTCTAAGCAGCATTGTTTAGCACTTTGGAACCCAGAAAGTTGCCTTCCTTTCATTCTTTCTACTTAATTTTTGATCTTTGCTCATCTCCAGGTATCTCCTTCACAGTGGCCAAAGATGGGAAGTCCAGACCGTGCCCCAGACTGCCTCTGCTTCCCAACCCATCCTTTCAGAGGCAAGGCAGGTCCTGTTCAGTGTGAGAGCTTTTAGCTTAGACTATTTCTCTCCTTTTTCTCTAACAATTTCCCTTGTATGCAGGATTCGATTTAATTTAACATATTTATTGAGAAACTCTTTAACTCAGAAGCTGTGGTAGGTGCTAAAAATAACAATCATAAAAACATAATCTCTGCTAGCAATCTAAGGAGAGAAAGAAACATAAAAAAACTAGTGTAAATAGTGTGAGGAATGCTGCAGGGAAATTTAAATAAGAGGTGGTAGGAACTTGTAGGAGGGAACTATTCATTTTCTACATATTGAGTTCAAGTAACTTATGGGGCATCTAGAAAAACATAGCTAGTAAGTCATAAAATAAATAGGTCTAGGAATTAGAGGATCGACTAAGATGGTGATGGGAATTTGAGGTTCAACAAATGGGTTTGTTTGAAACTTTGGAATAAGTTTTATCAGGGAGAAATATATGAGGTAAGGAATAACTGCATGGAAAACGTGCAGTTTTAAAAAGTGAATAGAAGCAATACCTGTGAAAAACTAAGGAGACACAGCCTTATCAAAATCCTGTAATCTGGAACTTCCTTACATACTTACTGTGGAGTAAAAGTGACCAGATTCACCCTTTCACCTGAAACATCAACGATAACAACAAAACAGAAAAACATTATATAACAAGTTTTCAAGATACTGGACATTAGACAACAAAGGACAGTGGTCCTTGTGGGTTAGAAAATAAATGAAGTGAGTCCTAAAACTGTCTTGAGAGTGTTTCTAGTACTTCAGCATGGAGGAGGGAATCCCAGCAATGCCCTCTGGACTCCACTGTTGAATAGATGGAGTGGAGTAGAGACTCTGGTAGACCAGGTAGCTAGGATTCACAGGACAGAATACCAGAGGGAGAGAAATCCACAGAAAGGGGACTTTAGAGGGTGCCTCTTGAGTATTCAGTTGGGTACTAATTAGTGTATGCATGTGAGAAAACTACCTGCAAACCAAGGAAGGAATCACCTGACATTAATAAAAGAGACACTCCCTGGGGCTCATATACACAGTGCCAGGATTGGTGCCAGGACTACTAGCCAGAGTAAAACAAAACTCATAGTTAATTGGAGTACTCAGAAGGGCTTTGTCTTAATAGTGTTGCAAATTAGCCCTAGAATTAATGCTGATCTGGTGCCACCTAACAAATCTTAAGACCAAGATTAAAAGGCTCAAACTCTCTTCAATTAGCTTAACAATTCCACATAATAAAGCTCAAGAACAGTTATAGAAATACAAAAATATACAATAGCCATAGTGTAAAATTCATATTATCTTGCATTTAATTAAAATTACCAGACTGGGTGCAGTGACTCAAGTCTGTAATCCTAGCAGGTTGGGAGGCCGAGGCAAGAGGATTGCCTGAGCCCATGGGTTCAAGACCAGCCTGGGCAACACGGTGAGAGCTTGTCTGTACAATAAATAAAAAATAATAATAAGCTGGGCGTGGTAGTGCATGCCTGTAGTTCCAGCTACATGGAAGGCTGAGGTGGAAGGATCACTGAAACCCAGAAGGTCAACACTGGGGTGGCCGTGAGCATGCCACTGCACCCCAGCCTGGGCAATGGAGTGAGACTTCAACTCAAAAAAATATATATATATGACCAGCTAATCAATTGGAATTGCTTCAGAAATAACACAGATGCTAGCAATAGTAGATAAGGACATTAACAGATAGTCATAATTGTATCCCGCATGTTCACAAATCTATAGGAAAAATTGAACATATGAATTAAAGTCATAGAGGATATTTTAAAAAGCCAACTCAAACATTTAGAGATTAAAAAACTACAGTGCTTGAGATTAAAAAAATACATCAAATAGGATTAAAAATCAGATTAGACATTGCAGAAGAAAATACTAGTGATCTTGAAAACATACCAATAGAAATGATCTAAAATGAAACACTAGGGAAAAAAGAGTTTAAAAAATAGAAACATCAGTGAGCTGTGGTGAAACTATAAGAAGCCTAACATACAAAGGGAGACCTCCAAAACCCAGAATTTATTTATAAATTGTGTATTTATGCTTCCATGTTTAAACTTCAGTCACTTTCAAAATACTCTCTGATGCAATACATCTATCAAGATGCTTTTTCCACTGCTAAAGTAGGTTTTGGACTCATCAATTTTGGTGCCTTTTAGTGCTTCTGCCATTTTTTTGTTTTACCTTTTCCACATAGGCAAAACGTTTCCCTTTGAGGACTTTTTTCATCTGAGGGAACAAAAAGATGAGTGAGATCTTAGGGTGATGTCAGGTGAATGGGGAGGTGGGGCACAGGAATAATGCCAATTTTGGTCAAAAACTGTGTCCATTCAGCACAGAGTGAGCAGGTGCATTTGTAAATCACCCATCATGAAATGAGCAAGCACGTGGAAAGAATCTCCAAAAAAAATTCACTGGAGCTCTAAACAGCTTCTCACAACAATGCTAACTGTTACACTGATGCTGATAGGTTTCTAGAATACTTACCTAGTGGGGGAAGCCTATACTACAAGGGATCCACCTTCAAAAATTCTGGTTTTTCTGGGGTTCCCCCCTTGTATATGTACTTCAAATCTCTGAAAGGGAGCAGGAAACATTTTTTAAAAAGACTTAATGGCTTAATTTTTTTGAATTTTGATGAAAGCTATAAACTCACAGGTTATGAATCTTAATAAGCCCCAACTATAAAAAAATATGCAAAAAAAACTATATCAAAGCATGGCAGAATCAAATTGCTAAAAATTAGTAATAAAATACAATAAGCAGCCAGAGAAAGAAAAGCACATGACATACAGAGAAAAATAAAGATGACATCAGATTTCTCATTAAAAACAATGTAAGTATGAAGACAGTGGAATAGCTCTAAGAAAAAAACTGATTGATTAGAGAAACGCAACAAGATGGCGACGGGACAACCCCGCGTCTGAAGCCCTCTGCAAGGGAGATCTGCAGTGGGTCTCTGACTCTCACCCCGGGGGGCTGGGGACCCCAGCATCGCAGCCTGCTCTACAGACAGAGCTCGGCTGCTGCCATCGCAACGACTGGACAGTTTTGACTGCATTCCAAACGGTCCAGCTGCCGCAGCCGCCGCCCCTCCCCCCACCGCCACTGCTGCTGCCGCCGCCGCCCCTCCCCCCACCGCCACTGCCGCTGCCGTCGCCGGCGCCACTGCTGCCTGCCGCAGCCTCTGGGAGGGGTAGCATATTGCACCACGCAGCCGAGGAGATCCACAACGAACCGCTTCAGGGAAGATCTGCTGGGGTCGCTGCCACCTATCCTGCGTCCGAGACTGACCTGCCTGCCCGGCGTGGGGCTCCTGTTGCCTGCTCGGAGGCAGGCAGCCATCTTGTTCCTGTCCGGCCCCACCCCCTCTGGGGCGAGCAGATGAGATAGCACCACCTGCTGGTGATTCAAGGTAACAACACCGAAACGGGAGAAACAAGCTTGATAAAGACATAGACCAAACTGCTCAAGGAAGGTTAATCTGAACTGTCCTTCACAGCAGATCAGGGGCAATTGACTCTAACTGCAAACTAACTTACCAACTTGAAAAGAAAACTAGAAATCAGACCTGAAAGGACACTGGACTTAAACGAAAGGTCTCAGAGTGTGCTTCATTGATTCTATCAGTTTAATGACTTAATTCTATTCCTACTGTATCGTTCCCTTTTTCCTTTTTTCCTTTTCCTTTTCTTCTCTTTTCTTCTCTCTGTAAACCATATCTTTGTACAGAGGAATAGCACACTAACAAGGTGGTTGGTTAGCTTGTATATTAGCATCACTATATGTTTTATTTTTGTTTGTATGAGAGTTGGCTCGACTATAGCTGTGGTCTATTGTTTTTATCTGTTTCAGTATAGGCCTATTTGTTGGCACACTCGTTTGTTTCCCCCCTTACTCCTCTATCTCTCCACTCCCCTCTTCAACCCACTATCTGCTCCATTCTCTCCCCTCTGCTAACCACATTTTATTTCAGGGAGTAAACCTACAGCCCCACTGCACGGACAGATTCCAGGACAGTGGGAAGTGGGTTCCACATTATCCACACGCCTGTCAGCGAATACCAGGACCTGCAGACAGATTTTGAATCACAGCTCTCCCCTTAAATATATCTCAAAACTGCAAAAAGGACCACCTCCAACCTACAGTGCAACTTCAGAATTGAACAAAGTAAGAGGACATACATAAAGAATAGGAGATTGAACAAACAGAAGTAAAACCAATCCCTTTATCCCTGAATAACAGAATTAAAGAAGATGGTGACGTGGAGGGAAGGAAAAAGTAGAGAGGGGGAAAAAACCACACAAATGAAGAAAAACCAAAAGAAGAATATAGGTCCTACACAGACCCCTGGGAAATCAGATACTGAG
>NW_007251024.1:0-933 GCF_000164805.1 Carlito syrichta | reverse complement strand
GAAAAAATCATAAAGGCAGCAAGAGAAAAAGGCCAGACTACCTACAGGGAAAACCAATTAGAATAGCAGCAGATTTATCCACAGAAACCCTTCAGGCCAGAAGAGCCTGGAGCCCTATCTTCAAAGTTCTAAAAGAGAAACAATTTCAACCAAGAATAACCTACTCAGCCAAACTAAGCTTCATTAGTGAGGGAGAATTGAAATCTTTTCCAGACATCCAATCCCTAAGAACCTACGCTACCACCAGACCACCTCTACAAGAAACACTTAAGAAAGTACTGAACACAGAAGAAAAAGAAAAAAGAACAACAGCATTCTTCACAAGAGTACAGGCAAAAGATTAAAAACACACATGAACCAACTCCAAAACCCAAAGAAAGACAACAAATAAACAGGATCGACTCTGTAAGAACCTTATGACAGGGATCAACTCTTGCATTTCAATTATTAGCCTAAATGTGAACGAACTAAATGCACGACTGAAAAGACATAGAATGGCAAAATGGATAAAATATCATCAGGCAACAATCTATTGCCTTCAAGAGACTCACCTCACTAGAAAGGACACCCACAGACTCAAAGTAAGAGGATGGGAAACAAACTTTCAGGCGAATAGAATACAAAAGAAAGGAGGAGTAGCGATCTTAATTTCAGACAAAATACCCTTCAACCTATTAAAAATCAAAAAAGATACAGAGCCACTACATAATGATAAAAGGCTCAATCCATCAACAAGAAATATCTATCCTAAACATATATGCACCCAACATAGGTGCGCCAACTTTCATAAAACAACTTCTTGGAAAACTAAAGAAAGATATTGACTCTACCACTATCATAACTGGGGACTTTAATACCCCACTCACAACCCTAGACAGATCATCAGGACAAAAAATCAGCAAGGAGATCCGGAACCTCAATGTGACTTTGGAG